>NC_026000.2:81818201-81973948 GCF_000442705.2 Elaeis guineensis
ATCAGCTCCGATCGCTGTCGAACTTCAGCCGACGGATCTGCACTCCCTGGCAGGCCACAATAACGGCCACGATCCTGCTCTACTTCCTGCGGCAGATTCCGCGTAGCTCCATCACTCCCTGACAGGCCGCAGTAACGGTCAAAGCACTGCTCCACTTCCTACGATGGATTCCGCGCAGCTCCATCACTCCCTGACAGGCCGCAGTCACGGTCACAGCACTACTCCACTTCCTACGACGGATCTCGCACAGCTCCACTACTCCCTGGCAGGCCACAATAACGGCCACGATCTTGCTCCACTTCCTACGACGGATACCGCACGATTCTCCATCCGCTGGCAAGTCGCGACAACAGACGCCGCTCCACTCCCCGCGACAGACTCCACATGGCACACCCCGGTGATAGCCACGGGTCCACTCCACTACTCTTCGCAGCAAACTCCGCCTGACCCTGGGCAGCCCACTGCCAGACAGTTACAGAGGTCGCTGTCAGGCTACTGCCCCTCCGCCTATAAAAGGGGCTCCAGATACGTTATTCAATAAGCTTTCATCTTTCATCTAAAAACTCTGCTAAATTCTCCGTTCGAGCACTCCATTCTTGTTGAGGCAGAGAACTGACTTAAGCGTCGGAGGGTCTTGCTGGAGCAACCCCACCTCCGGTTTAGACTTCCTTTGCAGGTCCCGACGGCGACCGTGACTTCCTCGACTCCAGCTTCTCCGACGCGAGCGGATTTTTGCACCAACAGGATTGACGCTAGAGGAAGGGGCTGTGTCTTCACAGTACCCTTGTTCTTGAAGGAGCGTTCAACGGAGCCACCCCCGATCGTCTCCTCCGACACCCACTCCTTGTTCCCCCACGGGATCCATACTTGATGCCTCCTCGCAAGGCATCCACGCGATGGTCCACGGCCTCCGCGGTCAGATCTCAGGCTCCGGCCTCCCCTCCTGTTTCTCAACCTCCTCCTCCTCCTCCGGCGGCGGTGGTCGGCGCGGAGCAGTTTGACCTGCTGGCGCAGCAGGTCAGAGGCCTCACCGAAGCTGTGCAAGCTATGTAGCAGTAGCAGCCGCAGGCATCGGTACGCTCGGAAAGGGCATCCCCGGAACACCAAAATCCGACGGTGGGGCGGGCCACCTGGGCCAGCCACCCCGTCCTTCCTGAAAAAATGAACCCGAGGGTAGAGAGCCCTCAATCAGACCACGACTCCACCCTGGAAGATCCCTGCCCCCATTCTGCCAGAGGACCCTCGAGACTCGAAGTCGAGAGGATTTCCTGGACCGGAGGCTCCAGGAGATGAACCGGCGGATCGAAGAACTCCGCCATGCGCCTCCCGCTTATGGTGAGGATATTTGTACTGACCCTCCCTTCTCCCAAATGATCATGCAGGAACCAATCCCGCCAAACTTCAAGCTTCCCCAGTTCGAAAGCTACGACGGGACTTCGGACCCGGTTGATCATCTGGAGGCCTTCCGGACGATGATGCTGCTTCACGGTGCTCCTGATGCCATTCTATGCCGGGCCTTCCTGTCCACCTTGAAGGGAACGGCAAAGAACTGGTACTCGGCTTTGAAATCGGTACCATCTTTTCCTTCGATCAAATGAGCCACCAATTTGTGGCCCATTTTGTCAGCAGCCGGCCCCCCGAAAGGGTTGGAGTCCCTCATCAACATCAAGCAGAGGAAAGGGGAGTCCATTCGGGCCTACATCAACCGCTTCAACATCGCGGCGCTGGAGGCCCGGAACTTGGACCAATCAATCGCAATGGCCGCCCTGAAGGGTGGCCTTCAGAAGAATGATCTTTTGTTCTCCCTGGAGAAGATGTATCCCAGAGATTTTACTGATTTGCTGGCACGGGCCGAAGGATACGCCCGAGCGGAAGAAGCCTTCAAAATGAAGGATGAAGCGACGGTGAGGGAGCGGCAAGCGGGAGACTCGAGTAAGCCCGCAATTGAAAAAAGGCCAGAGGAAGCCCGGCTGCGTTCTCGATCCCCTCCTGGGCATAAGCATGCCCATACTCCACCCCGGGCGCGCAGGCAGAGAAGCCCGGATCGTGGGGTTCGGTGGGATTCTCCACCAGGGAGATTCCGCAACTACGCCCCCCTCAACGCCTCGAAGGCCCAGGTATTGATGGAAGTCAGGGAGCAGCTCCCAAGGCTGGAGAGGATGCGCACACACCTCGGAAAGCACAACCCCAACAAGTTCTGCCTCTACCACCGCGACCACAGCCACGACACAGAGGAATGCATCCAGCTCCGAAATGAGATCGAGGAGCTCATTCGGCGAGGTCGACTCGACAGGTTCATCCGACGCAGGCCTAAGGGTAGAGGAGATCGGCCAAGGGCCCTTCCGCAGCCTGAACCGCCAAGAAGGGAGGAGCAACCCGGGGACCGGCCTCCCATCGGGACCATCGACTCCATCACCGGAGGGCCTCAAGGAGGAGCGGACCACCCGCGACCGTGGAACTCGAAAAATCTGTAAATGTATCACTCACGATTTCACCTTGAATCTAAATTTCTTTCTACTTGACGTACTCTTCCCATCTGGCGTGGATTTGTTACGACTGGATATGACCCCTCCAAATGCTTGAAACAAAGTTATGTTAGGAACGGGGGAGAACCCCATCCTAACATACCTAAAATGAAAGTCTGACTATCTCGAAATTGGATGGGGGGAGAGGCCTTACAATGCCCTAATGTGCCCCCACAGCCATGTCAGAAATAGGAGGAGAACCTCGTCCTGACATGAGCAAAGTCAAAAGCCCGATTCTTTTAGACCGGATGGGGGGAGAGGCCTTACAATGCCCTAATGTGCCCCCACAGCCATGTCAGGAACAGGAGGAGAACCTCGTCCTGACATGAGCAAAGTCAAAGGCCCGGTTCTTTTAGACCGAATGGGGGGAGAGGCCTTACAGCGCCCTAATGTGCCCCCACAGCCATGTCAGGAACAGGAGGAGAACCTCGTCCTGACATGAGCAAAGTCAAAGGCCCGGTTCTTTTAGATCGGATGGGGGGAGAGGCCTTACAACGCCCTAATGTGCCCCCACAGCCATGTCAGGAATAGGAGGAGAACTTCGTCCTGACATGAGCAAAGTCAAAGGTCCGGTTCTTTTAGACCGGATGGGGGGAGAGGCCTTACAGCGCCCTAATGTGCCCCCACAGCCATGTCAGGAACAGGAGGAGAACCTCGTCCTGACATGAGCAAAGTCAAAGGCCCGGTTCTTTTAGACCGGATGGGGGGAGAGGCCTTACAACGCCCTAATGTGCCCCCACAGTCATGTCAGGAACAGGAGGAGAACCTCGTCCTGACATGAGCAAAGTCAAAGGCCCAGTTCTTTTAGACCGGATGGGGGGAGAGGCCTTACAGCGCCCTAACGCGCCCCCACAGCCAAGTTGGGAACGGGAGGAGAACCTCACCTTGGCTCGAGCAAAGTGGAAGGCCCGGACTCCTACGGAAGCCGGGCTCCATCCACGATGCCAAGAAAGACTCCACCCGGACTCCTACGGGAGTCGGGCTCCATCCACGATGCCAAGGAAGACTCCACCCGGACTCCTATGGGAGCCGGGCTCCGTTCACGATGCCAAGGAAGACTCCACCCGGACTCCTACGGAAGCCGGGCTCCATCCACGACGCCAAGGAAGACTCCACCCGGACTTCTACGGGAGCCGGACTCCATCTACGATGCCAAGGAAGACTCCATCCGGACTCCTACAGGAGCCGGGCTCCATCCACGACGCCAAGGAAGACTCCACCCGGACTCCTATGGGAGCCGGGCTCCATCCACGATGCCAAGGAAGACTCCACCCGGACTCCTACGGGAGTCGAATCCGTACACGACGCCAAGGAAGACCCCACCCAGACTCCTACGGGAGCTGGGCTCCACCCGTGACTTCTGCAGCAAGGACTGATGGCGGCAAAATCCGGCCGCCCAACAAGATCGGATGAAAGGAAAAAGCCCCTTAGCGGCACCTCCTCGCTTCTATGCAACCCCGCGAAAAGCGGGAGGAGGGCCCTCACTCTGAAAAGAGGAGGAAAATTAAAAAGGAAGGATGATGAACTACGACGGGAACAGATGAAGGATGAACCGCACCAAAAGACCTAAAGGACTTCGTCCCGACTGAAACGGGGAGTTTCTATCGAACACCCCCAGCCTCTAAAAAGACTTTCGACATCGGTTAGAAGACAACGACATCCCCAAAATAATGCGGAGCCCGGACGGCCAAGCTCAGGCTTGCGGCCATGTACGATGAGAAAGGCGAGCTAACGCATCAACGACCGGGCACCCCCCAACGACGTCTACATCAGACAAGTCAAACGATAAGAAAAGTTTGACGGACGGCAATTTAGTGCAATGCGCAGACGAGGTAACACAAAACACCCTTTTCATTCCATTTCTGATATACACGCTACAAAGCCCGGAAGGCCAAGGAAAGAAAGGCAAAATGACAAAAAGGGAAGTAAATACATGAAAAGACATAAAGATGAAAAAAGCTCTAAGGAGGCCCTGCTCCCTCCGACCTAGAATTATCTACTCCATCCCTTAACCAGGACTGCCTTAGATTCTCAATTTCTTCTTCTAGCTCTCCCCTTTTCTGCAGCGCGTCCTGGAGCGCCCGACGAAGTCGCTGGCTCTCGACGTCCGCCTCTCGACGCCTCTTCCTCAAGACCTCGGATTCCACCTCTGCGTCCGTGACGGCCCGCTGCTCGTATGCCAGTTGGATCTTCAGTTATTGCAGCTCAGCTGTCTTTTCCCTGAGGGAGACAGAAATCCCCTCAACGGTGCCTCTTAGGGCTTGGAGCTCATCAGAATCTCGGGCGGAAGTAAGCTGTGCCCTGCTAGCCAGCTGCCTCTGGAGACGGACGACTTCATCAGCCGCCGCCCTGAACCTCCCTTTATATTCTTCCACCTGCCTGCGCCAGCTAGCCCGATGCATGTCGTGGCTCACCTCGACGTCCTGAAGTTGCTGCTGAAGGTCGGAGACCTTCTTCGACCACTCTTGGTCACCATCGACCCGGGCCAAGAGCCGGGATGAATTTCCTTCCAGCTGGCCGATCTTCCCCTTCGCAGCTGACAGTTCCACCTTGAGGACGCTGATCCTGGCAGTCTGGGCCCAAATTCGGTCACTGCGCTCTTCTTGCATTCCTCGAATTCCTTCACGAAGTCTGCCTTCCTACGGCTATACTCCATGATCCCCTTCACATGGAGATTCCGAAAGTGGGTGGCCTCAGCGGTGGCTTCGGAATGACCTTCTCTCAATTTGCGGAGCTCGCCTTCCATCTTCTTTAACTTCTTTGTCAGGTGAAGGACTTCCTTCTTCAGCCGCTGGACCGTCGATTTCAGCGGGACCCCCAGGGGCAGGGGGAGTACTTCTGCAGGACACTGCCATCGGAAGGCAAAAGCGTCAAAGCACGACTCATTGCAGGAAGGAGAACAGAGAGAAGGAGTGGGGGGAGGAGAAGCCGTCCGCAACAAGAAATTCAACTTTATTGATTGGATGATTTTTGAAGACAAACAGAAAAGAAAAATTGCGACGAAATAAAGGTACAAGATCGGAGGTCTCAGACCTCGGGGGCGGGGGGTGGAGAACTCGACGTCCCCGGCAAGGGGGCTGCGACAGCAGTGGCGGCTGGCGAGGGACCGGTCTCGTCTTCAGACTCCTCGCCTAGGAAGCTGAGGTCGAGCTCTGAAAATTTTCTGGCCACCTTCTCTTGGCAGAGCTCGAACCCCTTTATGAATGCTTCCTGGCTAAATTGGACGTTCAGGTCCCTCATCTCCGCGGAGGCCTTGAATTCCTCTACCGCAAGGACTTTGGCCTCCGAGACCAGGACCGGAGTTTGCTCGACCAAGTTGGCGACCTCGGCCTCCGCCTTTCTCACCGATTCCTCCAAGGTCTGCCTCTCCTCCTCCCAGGCTCATTTCTCTCTTTCCAGGGCCTCCTGGAGGGTGATTGCTTCGGCCGTCTTTGCTTGGAGGCGAGCAACCTCGGCCTGACAGCGTTCCTCCACCTGGAGGATGTCCCTCCTCGCACGACTCACCGCCTCGATATAGGCGAGGAGCTTGGTGCCCAATCTGCAAGGGCGGCTAGGGAATTAGAACAAAGGCCGAATAGCCATGTAAATGAAGATCCGCTTACCTCAAGGAAGGACCCCAAAGAGTCCCAGGCCCGCTGCTCAGGATCGGCGCGGTCGATCCTCTCAACGACGTCAGGCAGAATGCAGCCGTCGATCAGCCGCCTGATCAAGTCCCTATTGTTGAAGGGATTCTCCGACCCCTCTTCAGTAGTTCGGCGGCTACTCGCCTTGCGGGCCACCGATTTCCTTCTTTTCCTCTCGACTATGGATGCCTCCGTGGAGCGGACCCTCGAAATGGGGCCCCCAGTCGGCGGGCTCCTCGAGGAGGCTCGGGGAGCCGTTGGCTCGGTATCTGAGGGAATGTCGATGGCCGGGGCTACCTGGACGGGTGCAGCTAAGCTCGACTCCTCCGCCCTGGCCCTCTTCGCCGATCCGGAGGTCGCAGCGCCCTTTCTCTTGTGGGCCCTAAGGCCCCTGGCAAGCATCCGCGCTGCTTCGGCGTCCATTCCTAAAAAAAAAAAAAAAAAAAAAAAAAAGAGAAGAAGAGAGAGAGAAAAGGAAAGAAGAAAAAGAAGCAAACCAATCAGTCAAGAGTCAAAAAAAAAAAAGAGAGAAGAAAGGGGAAGAAAGAAAGAAAGAAACAGAGGGGAAAAAGAGAGAGAAGGAAGAAGAGGTAAAAAGAGAAAGGAAAAGGAGAAAGGCATGAAAAGAGAAGATAAGGTAAAAGATGAATACTTGCTGGATCCGGGGACTCAGGCCGATGTTGAAAAGAAATTGCTCCCTCAGAAGATTGGGAAGGGAAGGAGCGGAGTAAGCTAGAAGCTTTCGGGCAGCCTGGAGGTCATCCTCCCCCAGGCTGGGGGCCCGACGGACAGAATCCCTCAGAGAGCCCCAAGGGGGCAGGTCCAGTCTCAAGGTCGGGCAGTGGACGAAGAGATATTTCTCCTTCCAATTGTGGATTGAAGAAGGGGCGCCTTTCAGCAACCCCTTCTTGCCGAACTGGGGGGAGAAGTACCACCAGTCCTTCGCCGAAGGATGGCGCTTGAAAGTATAGAAGTGCCTAAACAGAGAGAGGGACAGTTGGACCTCGATTACGTGGCAAAGGGAGAGAAATCCTATCAAAAACCTAAAAGAATTCGGGGCCACGGAAGCCAAGGAGATGTCTAAGAAGCGGAAGAGGGCAACAACAAAGGGAGGAAGCGGAAGTCGGAGTCTGGCACGGAACGCTTCCTGGTACAAACAAAAACGATCAGATGGGGGAGTGCTGGCCCGATCAGAAGGGCCAGGCAGCTCCAGGTCGTACTTCGGAGGAACTCCATACTGAACCCTTATCAGAAGGAGTTCCTCCGAAGTTAGGGAACATGGAATGGCGCCCGGTGCAAAAATCGGACGGAGCCCAACCCCAGACGCAAGTTCATCTATAGAGCAGGGGACCTGGGGGTGTGAGGTGGAAGAGCTCCCGGAACTGCAGGGAGCAGAAGAGCCGGACGACATTTTGGGTAGTTTCGAAGGAGGGCTTTAAAGGTCCCTAAGAAGATGGACAGGATGGGGGACGAGAGGCCATAGGAAACTAACTCGGAGGGATGCAAAAATAATGACAGAGAAGAGGTCCCTAGGAGGTGGGAAGAAGGTTGAAGGTGCTGGAACTAACCTATATCCCTCTGAGGGAGTAGAGGGACGAAGACAGGGATGATTTGGAAGACACCTACGGCTCGAGAAGATGCCCACTGAAACAGGGCTCTCGAAGAGAAGGCAGACACTGATAGAAACTCTGGAACGGAATAGGGCACCTAAAGGTGGGAGGACGGGTTTAAATAGACCCTGAGATCCGGTGCCATAATGATCACGAATCCCCTCAAGCCAGTCCACACCCGGCACGTGTCCCACTCCCCCCGGCAAGCGGCTAAAAGCGGCTGATGGATCAGCAGGGCCATATGGTGCCGTACTTGGGCCAGTGTACCGGCGAGAATTTCGAAGGGTCCCTTCGTATCACCCCGATCCGAAAAGACTCCAGCACGCGCACATTTAATGCCAAAATATCTGGGGGCGGCAGTGCGCAGGATTCGAGAGGACGGTTTCGACTGTGCTCATCTCTCTGTACTTCCTTCGTTCGAAATTCAAACTCGGAAGTAGGGGGACTGGTGTTGGGTATAAAATACCCACAGCCGAAGTCCTCAGCAGAATCAGCTCAAGGAAGACTCCGCCCGGACTCCTACGGGAATCGGGCTCCGATCGCAGCATCAACTCCAGGAGGAATCCGACCGGACTCCTACGAGAGTCGGGCTTCGTCCTCGACTCCAACAGCTGCAGACAGACTTCGTCCGGACTCCTACAGGAGTCGGACTTCGCCTTTGACTTTAATTGCAGGAAGACTCCGCCCAGACTCCTACGGGAGCCGGGCTTTGTCCTCGACTCCAACGGCTGCAGACAGACTTCGTCCGAGCTCCTACGGGAGCCGGACTCCGCCGACAACTTCAACCGCAAGTAGACTCCGCCCGAACTCCTACGGGAGCCGGGTTCCATCCTCGACATCAACTGCCGGTAAGCCTTGTCCGAGCTCCTACGGGAGCCGGACTTCGCCTTTCACTTTAATTGCAGGAAGACTCCGCCCGGACTCCTACGGGAGCCGGGCTTTGTCCTCGACTCCAACGGCTGCAGACAGACTTCGTCCGGACTCCTACGGAAGCCGGACTCCGCCGATAACTTCAACCGCAAGTAGACTCTACCCGAACTCCTACGGGAGCCGGGCTCCGTCCTCGACATCAACTGCCGGTAAGCCTTGTCCGGACTCCTACGGGAGCCAGACTTCGCCTTTGACTTTAATTGCAGAAAGACTCCGCCCGGACTCCTACGGGAGCCGGGCTCCATGCTCGACATCAACTGCCGGTAAGCCTTGTTCGGACTCCTATGGGAGCCGGACTTTACCTTTGACTTTAATTGCAGGAAGACTCCGCCCGGACTCCTACGGGAGTCGGGCTTCGTCCTCGACTCCAACGGCTGCAGACAGACTTCGTCCGGACTCCTACGGGAGCCGGACTCCGCCGACAACTTCAACCGCAAGTAGACTCCGCTCGAACTCCTACGGGAGCCGGGCTCCGTCCTCGACATCAACTGCCGGTAAGCCTTGTCTAGACTCCTACGGGAGCCAGACCTCGCCTTTAACTTTAATTGCAGGAAGACTCCGCCCGGACTCCTATGGGAGCCGGGCTTCGTCCTCGACTCCAACGGCTGCAGACAGACTTCGTCCGGACTCCTACGGGAGCCGGACCCCGCCGATAACTTCAACCGCAAGTAGACTCCGCCCAAACTCCTACGGGAGCCGGGCTCCATCCTCGACATCAACTGTCGGTAAGCCTTGTCCGGACTCCTACGGGAGCCGGATTTGCCTTTGAATTTAATTGCAGGAAGACTCCGACCGGACTCCTACGGGAGCCGGGCTTCGTCCTCGACTCCAACAGCTGCAGACAGACTTCGTCCGGACTCCTACGGGAGCCAGACTTCGCCTTTGACTTTAATTGCAGGAAGACTCCGCTCGACTCCTACGGGAGTCGGGCTTCGTCCTCGACTCCAACGGCTGCAGACAGACTTCGTCCGGGCTACTACGGGAGCCGGACTCTGCCGACAACTTCAACCGCAAGTAGACTCCGCCCGAACTCCTACGGCAATCGAGCACCGTCCTCGATATCAACTGCCGGTAAGCCTTGTCCGGACTCCGACGGGAGCCGGACTTCGCCTTTCACTTTAATTGCAGGAAGACTCCGCCCGGACTCCTACGGGAGCCGGGCTTCGTCCTCGACTCCAACGGCTGCAGACAGACTTTGTCTGGACTCCTACGGGAGCCGGACTCCACCGATAACTTCAACCGCAAGTAGACTCCACCCGAACTCCTACGAGAGCCGGGCTCGTCCTCGACATCAACTGCCGGTAAGCCTTGTCCTGACTTCTATGGGAGCTGGACTTCGCCTTTGACTTTAATTGCAGGAAGACTCCGCCCGGACTCCTACGGGAGCCGGGCTTCGTCCTCGACTCCAACGGCTACAGACAGACTTCGTCCGGACTCCTACTGGAGCTGGACTCCGCCGACAACTTCAACCGCAAGTAGACTCCGCCCGAACTCCTACGGGAGCTGGGCTCCGTCCTCGACATCAACTCCGGTAAGCCTTGTCCGGACTCCTACGGGAGCCAGACTTCGCCTTTCACTTTAATTGCAGGAAGACTCCGCCCGGACTCCTACGGGAGCCGGGCTTCATCCTCGACTCCAACGGCTGCAGACAGACTTCGTTCGGACTCCTACGGGAGCCGGACTCTGCCGACAACTTCAACCGCAAGTAGACACTGCCCGAACTCCTACGGGAGCCGGGCACCATCCTCGACATCAACTGCTGGTAAGCCTTGTCCGGACTCCTACGAGAGCCGAACTTCGCCTTTGACTTTAATTGCAGGAAGACTCCGCCCGGACTCCTACAGGAGCCGGACTTCATCCTCGACTCCCACGACTGCAGACAAACTTCGTCCGGACTCTTACGGGAGCCGGACTCCACCGACAACTTCAACCGCAAGTAGACTCCGCCCGAATTCCTATGGGAGCCGGGCTCCGTCCTCGACATCAACTGCCGGTAAGCCTTGTCCGGACTCCTACGGGAGCCGGACTTCGCCTTTGACTTTAATTACAGGAAGACTCCGTCCGGACTCCTACGGGAGCCGGGCTTCGTCCTCGACTCCAACGGCTGCGGACAGACTTCGTTCAGACTCCTACGGGAGCCGGACTCCACCGACAACTTCAACCGCAAGTAGACTCCGCTTGAACTCCTACGGGAGCCGGGCTCCGTCCTCAACATCAACTGTCGGTTAGCCTTGTCCGGACTCCTACGGGAGCCGGACTTCGCCTTTGACTTTAATTGCAGGAAGACTCCGCCCAGACTCCTACGGGAGCCGGGCTTCATCCTCGACTCCAACGGCTGCAGACAGACTTCGTCCGGACTCCTACGGGAGCCGGACTCCGCCGACAACTTCAACCGCAAGTAGACTCCGCCCAGACTCTTATGGGAGCCAGACTTCGCACCTGATTTTGATTGCAGGGGGACTCCGCTCGGACTCCTACAGGAGCCGGGCTCCGCTCGTGACTTCAACTCTAAGAGGACTCCGCCCGGACTCCTACGGGAGCCGGGCTCCGCCCGCGACTTCAACTCCGAGAGGACTCTGCCCAGACTCCCACGGGAGCCAGACTCCGCCCACGACTCCGACCTCAAGGGGGACCCCGCCCGGACTCCCACGGGAGCCGGGCTTCGTCGCCAACTTTGACTGCCGGTAAGATCCGTCCGGACTCCTACGTGAGCCGGACTTCGCACCTGATTTTGATTGCAGGGGACTCCGCCCGGACTCCTACGGGAGCCGGGCCCGCCCCGACTTCAACTTCGAGAGGACTCCGCCCGGACTCCCACGGGAGCCGGGCTCCGCCCACGACTCCAACCACAAGGAGGACTCCACTCGGACTCCTACGGGAGCCAGACTCCGTCATCAGCTCCGACCGCTGCCGAACTTCAACCGACGGATCTGCACTCCCTGGCAGGCCACAATAACAGCCACGATCCTCCTCCATTTCCTGCGGCGGATTTCGCGCAGCTCCATCACTCCTTGACAGGCCGCAGTAACGGTCACAGCACTACTCCACTTCCTACGATGGATTCCGTGCAGCTCCATCACTCCCTGACAGGCCGTAGTCACGGTCACAGCACTACTCCACTTCCTACGATGGATCTCGCGCAGCTCCACTACTCCCTGGCAGGCCATAATAACGGCCACGATCCTGCTCCACTTCTTGCGACGGATACCACGCGATTCTCCCATCCACTGGCAAGTCGCGACAACAGACGCCGCTCCACTCCCCGCGACAGACTCCACGTGGCACACCCCGGTGATAGCCACGGGTCCACTCCACTACTCTTCGCAGCAAACTCCGCCTGACCCTGGGCAGCCCACTGCCAGACGGTTACAGAGGTCGCTGTCAGGCTACTGCCCCCTCCGCCTATAAAAGGGGGCTCCAGATACGTTATTCAATAAGCTTTCATCTTTCATCTAAAAACTCTGCTAAATTCTCCGTTCGAGCACTCCATTCTTGTTGAGGCAGAGAACTGACTTGAGCATCGGAGGGTCTTGCCGGAGCAACCCCACCTCCGGTTTAGACTTCCTTTGCAGGTTCCGGTGGCGACCGCGATTTCCTCGACTCCAGCTTCTCCGGCGCGAGCGGATTTTTGCACCAACAGGATTGGCGCTAGAGGAAGGGGCTGTGTCTTCACAGTACCCTTGTTCTTGAAGGAGCGTTCAACGGAGCTGCCCCCGATCGTCTCCTCCGACACCCACTCCTTGTTCCCCCACGGGATCCATACTTGATGCCTCCTCGCAAGGCATCCACGCGACGGTCCACGGCCTCCGCGGTCAGATCTCAGGCTCCGGCCTCCCCTCTGTTTCTCAACCTCCTCCTCCTCCTCCGGCGGTGGCGGTCGGTGCGGAGCAGTTTGACCTGCTGGCGCAGCAGGTCAGAGGCCTCACCGAAGCTGTGCAAGCTATGTAGCAGCAGCAGCCGCGGCATCGGTACGCCCGAAAAGGGCGTCCCCGGAACACCAGAATCCGACGGCGGGGCGGGCCACCTGGGCCAGCCACCCTGTCCTTTCTGGAAAAATGAACCCGAGGGTAGAGAGCCCTCAATCAGACCATGACTCCACCCCTGGAAGATCCCTGCCCCCATTCTGCCAGAGGACCCTCGAGACTCGAAGTCGAGAGGATTTCCTGGACCGGAGGCTCCAGGAGATGAATCGGCGGATTGAAGAACTCCGCCATGCGCCTCCCGCTTATGGTGAGGATATTTGTACTGACCCTCTCTTCTCCCAAATGATCATGCAGGAATCGATCCCGCCAAACTTCAAGCTTCCCCAGTTCGAAAACTACGACAGGACTTCGGATCCGGTTGATCATCTGGAGGCCTTCCAGACGATGATGCTGCTTCACGGTGCTCCTGATGCCATTCTATGCCGGGCCTTCCCGTCCACCTTGAAGGGAACGGCAAGGAACTGGTACTCGACTTTGAAATCGGGTACCATCTTTTTCTTCGATCAAATGAGCCACCAATTTGTGGCCCATTTTGTCAGCAGCCAGCACCCCGGAAGGGTTCGGAGTCCCTCATCAACATCAAGTAGAGGGAAGGGGAGTCCATTCGGGCCTACATCAACCGCTTCAACATCGCGGCGCTGGAGGCCCGAAACTTGGACCAATTAGTCGCAATGGCCGCCCTGAAGGGTGGCCTTCAGAAGAATGATCTTTTGTTCTCCCTGGAGAAGAAGTATCCCAGGGATTTTGCTGATTTGCTGGCCCGGGCCGAAGGATACGCCCGAGCGGAAGAAGCCTTCAAAATGAAGGATGAAGAGACGGCGAGGGAGCGGCAAGCAGGAGACTCGAGTAAGCCCGCAATTGAAAAAAGGCCAAAGGAAGCCCGGCTGCGTTCTTGATCCCCTCCTGGGCATAAGCGCGCCCATACTCCACCCCGGGTGCGCAGGCAGAGAAGCCCGGATCACGGGGTTCGGCGGGTTCTCCACCAGGGAGATTCCGCAACTACGCCCCCCTCAACGCCTCGAAGGCCCAGGTATTGATGGAAGTCAGGGAGCAGCTCCCTAGGCCGGAGAGGATGCGCACACACCCCGGAAAGTGCAGCCCCAACAAGTTCTGCCTCTACCACCGCGACCACGGCCATGACACAGAGAAATGCATCCAGCTCCGGGATGAGATCAAGGAGCTCATTCGGCGAGGTCGACTCGACAGGTTCATCCGACGCAGGCCTGAGGGTAGAGGAGATCGGCCAAGGGCCCTTCCGCAGCCTGAACCGCCAAGAAGGGAGGAGCAACCCGGGGACCGACCTCCCATCGGGACCATCGACTCCATCACCGGAGGGCCTCAAGGAGGAGCGGACCACCCGCGACCGTGGAACTCGGAAAATCTGTAAATGTATCACTCCCCGCGATCGCAGTAACGGTCACAGCACTGCTCCACTTCCTACGACGGATTCCGTGCAGCTCCATCACTCCCTGACAGGCCGCAGTCATGGTCACAGCACTACTCCACTTCCTACGACGGATCTCGCGCAGCTCCACTACTCCCTGGCAGGCCACAATAACGGCCACGATCTTGCTCCACTTCTTGCGACGGATACCGCGCGATTCTCCCATCCACTAGCAAGTCGCGACAATAGACACCGCTCCACTCCCCGCGACAGACTCCACGTGGCACACCCCGGTGATAGCCACGGGTCCACTCCACTACTCTTCGCAGCAAACTCCGCCTGACCCTGGGCAGCCCACTGCCAGACGGTTACAGAGGTCGCTGTCAGGCTACTGCCCCCTCCGCCTATAAAAGGGGGCTCCAGATACGTTATTCAATAAGCTTTCATCTTTCATCTAAAAACTCTGCTAAATTCTCCGTTCGAGCACTCCATTCTTGTTGAGGCAGAGAACTGACTTGAGCGTCGGAGGGTCTTGCGGGAGCAACCCCACCTCCGGTTTAGACTTCCTTTGCAGGTCCCGGCGGCGACCGGGACTTCCTCGACTCCAGCTTCTCCGACGCGAGCGGATTTTTGCACCAACACTAATTAACCCTACACTAGGATCTAAATATGATACAACAGCATGTATTTAAATTTGAAATTCAAATTTGAAATAGTAAACTTTTTACTGTACTGTGTTCAGAACAGATCACCTTTTGTGGGTAGTCGATCACCGCAATCTGATCACCGCCAAGAGGCTCTGATCATCATGTCGCAGCCACACTAGTGTCTGGCCTCTGTGGATCATCCACACGAAGCTCCCGTCTGATCGGCTCCTTACGAATGCTAGTTCGTGATTTCACCCTTTTGATGGCTGATGTTGATCGAACTCCTTCGATCGATGTGTGCCAACTCTTCGGATGCTCTAGATCATCTACACGATTGGTTGAGAGGTTGATGGATCTCTTCCTAAAATTTGGTGGACTCACGACACTCGTGGCACACCAATCTCACTTCCCAAACCCTAGGTAGAAACCCTAGGGTACACTCCAAAAACCCTGTGCCCACTTCTCTCTCCTTTTTCTCTCCTCTCGATAAATTTTGAACACTTCAAAATTTTTCCAGAACCTCCCCACGCCCCTTATCTCTACTTTCTTTCTTTGCCCATGCCCCCTCCCTTTTTCATTTTATAAAACATCGCAAGAGATGTTGAAAGCATGTGAGTGGATAAGAAGAGGTGGTTGCTCACTTGAATTCAAATACAATTTGAATTCAAGTGCCAACCAATCTTATCTTCATCCATTTGTGTGAGAAAGAAAAGATGGCATGGCCTTTTTTGTGTGGGGAGACGTTGAAACCATTTCTCGTGTGGAATATGGGGCACACAAAAGAGGATAAGCTGGCGCATGGTTATTTGGTTATCCATTCAAATTCAAAACTCTTTTGAATTTGGATGGGTAACAAACCAAGTTAATCCAAATAATCGGTGCACAAAAATATGAGCGTGAGAGAGCTTTGCGTGGGTGAAGATTTACGAGAAAATTTCTTCTCATGAATTCAAATGGGCGCAAGGAAGTTGGGTGGCGTAGGGAATTTAAAACAAGGTGGCTTGATTCAAATTGAGCCAACCTAATTAAAATAGGTTAAGCACAATTAGATTAAACCCAACACAATTAGGCTTAATTAGGCTCAATAAAATTCTAATCAAATCAGGAATTAACTAAACCTAACCCCTGATCAAATCAGGGACTAAGCCACCTTAGCGATTAGATCAACACTTAACCTAATCGGGTCAATCCAAACTGAATCCAATTCAATTGAACTTGATCTAAAAATAATTACTCAATCAAATTGAGTTAATTAGTGATCAAATCACTAATTAAACCTCTCATAAATATTGAGTCCAAATCCGATGGGTAATTAGGCATCAGAGACCATCGATATGAAACCCTGATCAAAGAGTTCAAATTTCAAATTTAAAATTTTAAATTCAAAATTTTGACCCCGGTACCCAAAATGTGTGGAACTCATGATCAGAGAATCCTAATTCTCAATCATAGAGTCTCAGACACATAAGACTCATAATCAGCCATCAGATCAGAAAGGAACCTCTAATGTGTGTGACCCCGCAGGTTCAAACCTAAGCTGGTAGCATAGGAACCAATTCCTGTACTAATCGAAGTGACCATCTAGCAATGGTACCCGACGATCGGATAGGTCGAATAGTCACAATCGCAACATTCAGAACCTACGTGAATATGGTTACTGTATAATTCATCCCTTTTGACCCCTGTATTTAGGATGACTCAGGGTTAAACTGTCAACCCTGATGAGATCATCCGAATCGTGCTCAACTCAATTAGTCCTGTGACTCCTCACTAGGACTACCCTGGCCAAGGTTTTACTAAATTGAAACACGACTGTACACAGCTCCTAAACTGGAGTGGTCAATCCCATCTTGACACACGCACCGACAAGTCAAGTACTTGACTACACCCAGCAGCCTTCCGTCACTGAATTAGAAATTCAGGTAGTCCAGTGCCTAAATGCAGTGAGTTGCTTGCAGGTCACCGTGGCGGTCTCAGGTCGGAGGGATATTTATACCCATATCCCATCGGAGCAAATCTTGACAGCAGAAATAACTCCGGAGTCGGTCACGTTCAGTGCAGATGTACCATTATATCTCACCTGTATGCCATACCAGTGTCTCCACACTCCTTGGTTATGAGGACAACCAACCCATATGGCACACAACAACCTATGCTCGATAAACATTGTCGTCCTTGATAATAACGTATCATTTGGTCGCGAACAGATTTAAGGACTAAGCGACAAATCCTCCTTTGTCGAGTCTAAATAGTTCTAAGGACTTCACCACGACACAGGAGTTCATTAGAATATGAAACATTAGTGATGAAAAAATACCAAAATAACTTTTATTTATTTATAATTCATGTACTAATACAAAAGGAGCACAACCATCAACAGGCTGATGATTGGCTTTGGGACACTATTCCCAACATTGCTTCCATTTTGTCTCAGCAGTTTGCCACCTCAAGTTTTGCTCAGGGGATGACTTCTCAGGCTATTTCAGATCAGACCATGATCTCTCATATCTCTACCATCTTTCAGATGCTTACTACTCAGTTCGTACGTATTGAGCAGTTTGAGGAATATATTTTGAGATTGGCAGGCAGAGTTTTAGACTTGCAAGGATAAATTTTAGCCTTAGCCAATCCCCAACCGCAAGAGAACATCACGGAGGTCTCAAACCTATCTGCAAGGTGGCTAGACTTCGAGAAGTTTTAGAAAGTGGATTTGACTTTTTGAGGAGAGAGATCAGGGGCTCCAGTGAGACTGTCTCTACTCAGTTTAGTACCCTGATGCAGTCTATGTTGAGAGCCTTAGATCTTTTGGACACCATCAGACTTTCTCTTCTAGCACAGTCCGTAGCTTCTCAGGCTCCAGGATCATCTTGCCCCCCTGCTCGTACCAGTACTTCTACCCGTGGTCGAGGCAGACGTGGTCGAGGTCGTGCCCATGGATTTGATCCTACATCTCCTCATCATATCTCTGACTCTTCAGATTCTGATCCCTCTAGCCATAATATCTATTAGATCTAGAATAGTTAATCTTTTTTTTATTTTTGTCTAGGATCTATCTTATGGCCTTTGTATTTTATTGACTGATTAACTCTTGGATAGTTGTTATCCATGACTTTTGTATGATCTATGTATTTTGACTTAATATATTCAGTCACATTTTGATATATATATTTTTTATGCTTTGAATTTCAATGAATGTCTTTGGATTAATGTTTATGAATGAGATTAATTAAAATTTTAATTATAAGATATAAAAAATGACTCATATATGTGTGATGAAATATCATGAATAGCAATATCTTCTAAATGAGCAAATTGATATGTCTTTTATTATTGCTATAGTGAGGGGGAGTAGAGAAATAAACAATGAAAGAGGGGGAGTAAAGAAATAAAATATGGTATCAAAAAGGGGGAGTACAGAAAATATGTTCTTTATGTTATCCTTTTTTTCTCTTCAAAATCCATTAAGATCTTAATTAATACTGTCAAAAAGGGAGAGTAGAGAATTAAAAATTGAGATCGAGCAATAAGCAATAGAGAAATAGAATTGAGAGCAAGAAGCAAAATTGTCAAAGCAAATGAGCAAAATTGTCAAAGTAAATGTGTCAAAGAACCAAAATTATCAGCAATTTTCAAAGCAAATGATCTAATAAGCAAATTTTAAATTGATCTTCAAACTACTCATAATGCATTTCATTCAAATAACTAGCTATAATGTTTAAGTGATGCATCTTCATAAATTTGAAATTCATGTTCAATATCTTATATATGTTATACTCTGCTTTTACTCAAGTATTTTATCATCATCAAAAAGGAGGAGATTATTACTTCTTGAATTGATTTTGATGATTACAAAGTATTTGAGGGGGTTACTAATGATTTTAGCTTGACAAAAGATTTATTATTTTTCAAGGACAAAATCATAATTTCATCAAGTCCTAACTCGAAAGCCTCAAGAGCAAGAACAAAAGATTTGTGATCTATTGGAGAAAATTTCATACTTTTTGGATGTATATTTTGAAAAAAAATAATATTTATAAAATTGAGTCGACCCCATGAGTTGACTCATGTCAAATGGGGCTGAACGACATGCTATTTTTTGGCTGGCACACCCAATTGAGTCGACCTCTGTTGCTGTGCACGTCAAAATTACAGAACAATCATTTTCTGTTCTGTGCCACAGAAGTCGACCCCATGAGTCGACTCATATGTATGAGTCAACCCTATGAGTCGACCCCTACAATGAAAAAACTCTATAACAGCTAGTTTTTTAGCTCGTTTTGGTGTATTTAATGCTTATTTAATAATCTCCAACAACTCTAAAACTACTCAGATCACTCTCCACCATCATTTGAAGCTATAAAAGGTACTTAAAGGAGAGAATAAAGAAGGTTCTTCAAGCATTCATTTCAGCCCTAAGCAAAGAGCCTTCTTGAAGTTAAAGAAGCTTTCATTTCAAGTTCACCAATCCCTCAAGAGCTCATTCAAGTTTTCAACAAACTTGAGGAGAATCAGAAAAGCTTTTTCATTATTGTGTAAAAAATATTTAAAGCTTTATTTGCTTATTAAAGGAGCTATATTTGTATTTCCATATGATTAACTGTTATACTCTATTTTTGAGTTGATCTTTAATTTTGGAAGGGTTCCAAAATGTAGAAACGTTGATCCAAACCTTGAATCAGATTGTATTGGGTTAGCTTGTATCTGAAAAATAAGTATTCTAGCTTGGGATAGCTAGAGTCGGAGGTACCGACGTTGTATACTTGTTGAATACGGTTTAGTGGATTTGAATTCTCAAGTAAGAGCTTGGAGAGTGGATGTAGGTGTAAGGTTGGCACCGAACTACTATAAATCTTGATTGTTTGTGGTGTGCTTACTTGTTCTCTATCTTATTTTATTTTTCTTCTTGCACTCTTGCATCTAATATCTTTACTTTGCTTAAATCACTCACTTCAACTAACTTGCCTTTTATTACTTAATCCTTGTGGTTCTAGATTAATTTTAAATTTTTAGAAACCAAATTCACCCCCCGCCCCCTCTTGGGTTGCATTACTGGGCAACAGGACTCTTCCAAAGATAAGAAATAGGAGGAGTTTTAGATCTGAGACACTCTCAGAAAACTCAAGATGGAAGAAGGAAAGAGGTGAACACAACAACCCTAGAAGAAAACCCTCTTCTTCTTCTCTTTGCTCTCACCTAGACACCTAGTCTTTTATCTATTGTATCTCCATGCCCCAACCTTCTTTCTCCCTAATTTTTGCATGCCCTAAAGGTCTCTCTTTTCTGTATTTTTTATAAAAATTTTATAAAGAAATTTATTTTAAATAGAGAGATATGATAGAGTCCTTATCTAGGTCAAATACCTAGTCAAGGATTATCCAAACATGGCAAGACAAGGGGCACCCAACTCTTAGGTGCCCCCTCTTTCTTTTTATGCATGGACCATTAGCAAAAGGTGTATATTATGTGCTATAAAAGTTATAAAAATTCTAAAAAAAATCTGGATAAAATCAGTGCCATAAGGAAAGAGTTTTGGTTTCCTAAAACTCTATCTCATAGAATTTGAAATCCAAACTAATTCCTACTTTGACTTGATCCACAACCACTTTCCATGTAAAAGAGAAAGAGAGAAAAGTTTTAGGCATGTGTAAAGACTTGGGAGAGAAGTTTTGTCGCACAAAATAAGAGAGAGTGGGTGTGGGATAAGAGAGAGTGGGTGTGGGGGCTAAATTGATGCAAGGTGGGATCCTAGTCTTACTAGGATTCAATCTATGTCTTGTTTTAATCTGATTTCTCAAACCAAATCAAACTAAAACTAAATCAACCTAATTAAAATAGGTCTTAACTCAATTAAGAACTTAATTTAATTAGATTAAATTAGATTTAAATCTGATTTAATTTTTTAATCGAATTAGAAATTTGGTTGATCCAAGTCCTAATTGAACTAGGATTAGTTTTTCCTTGCACTTGGCTTATCCAATAAATCAATTGGACTTGATCCAATCAAGCCCAAACTAAATCTAATTAAATCATGTTTAATTAAACTTAATCTTAGCCAATTGGCTTAATCAAATTAAGCCAATTAGCAATCGAATTGCTAATCGATCCTCCTACAATACTTGCACTAGGTTAACTATCAATCATATTGATCGTTTAATCCTAGAATGATTCTTAATCGTTGATCAACCATCTGATCAGATCATGAACTTTAATGTGCGTGACCTCATAGATCCGAACTTAAGCCGATAGCATAGAAATAAATTTCTGTATCAATCAAAGTGACCATCTAGCAATGGTACTCGATAGTCGGATAGGTCGAATGTGTAGAACAACATCCTTAGAACCCATGCGGATATAGTTTTCATATAATTCATCTCCTTGACTAAAATACTCATAGGACACCTCAGAGTTCAACTGTCAACCCTGATTAGGTTGTCCACATTGTATTTCAAAATATCAAATCCATCTGATGAATTACCCTGGCCAAGGTTTTGCTAAATTGAAATATAATGACTCATTCTTCTCCAACTCTTGGAGTGGTCAATCCCATCTCGATCACACTCTGACTTCACAAGTACTTGATTGTGTCCAGAAGTCTTCCATCACTGAATTAGAAATTCAGTTAGTCCAATACCAAAGCACAGTGAGTTGCTTGTAAGTCACTGAGGCGATCTCAGATCTAAGGGACACTTATACCTATATCCTATCAGAGACATTCTCGACAGCAGAATACTCTGGAGTTGGTTACGTTCAATGATGATGTACCCTTACATCTTATCTGTATGCCATACCAGTATCTCCATACTCTTTTTTTAAGAGGACAACCAACCCATATGGCCTACAGCGACCTATGCTCGATAGAAGCTATCGTCCTTATTAATAGCCTATCATTTGGCCGTGAATAGTTTTAAAGACGAATTGATAAATCCTCTCTTTATCGAACCTAAATAGTCCTAAGGGCTTCATCATAACAATGGAGTTCATTAGAAGATGAAAACTTATGATGAAAATATCAAAAATATATTTTATTTATTAACAAATCAATTACAATACAAGGTTGCTTAACCATCAACAGCTTGACGATTGGCTTTTGGGACATATTTCCCAATAACTCCTACTTGTCTTAAAGCCACTCGGTACAGTATCTAATACCCATCTTCAACTTGTGGTCATCGAACTTCTTTATTCCCAGGGCTTCAGTGAAGGGGTTGGCTAGGTTCTCCTTTCCATCGATCTTCTGAAGGTCAATATCATCTCGATCCATGATCTTCCGGACCAGGTAGAAGCGGTGCAAAATATGCTTCATCCGTTGGTGTGCTTTGGGTTCCTTCGCTTGAGGTATGGCACCAGTGCTGTCGCAGCAGAGCAGGATCGGACCATCGAGGGAGGGTGCTACTCTGAGCTCAGTGATAAATTTTCTCAGCCACACAGCTTTCTTTGCGGCATCTGATGGTGTGATATACTCTGCCTCACAAATAGAGTCTGCCACAGTATGCTACTTGAAACTCTTCCAGCAGATGGCTCTATCATTCAGAGTAAAGATATAATCCGACACACTTCTACTGTCATCATGGTTAGATTGAAAGCTGGAGTCTATGAACCCCACAAGTTTCAGATCTGACTCACCATAAACCAACCATTGGTTCTTAGTATTTCTCAAATACTTAAGGATGGCTTTAACCACTTTTCAATGATTTTCTCCATGATCAGATTGGTATCTACTCACTACTCCTAGTGAGTATGCCACATCTGGCCTTGTACATATCATGACGTACATGATAGATCCCATGGCTGAAGCATATGAGACTCTACTCATACGCTCTCTCTCTTCAGAAGTTATCAAACAATCCTTCTTAGAGAGAGAAATTTCATGGCCTATCGGTAGATAGCCCTTCTTGAAATTCTTCATGCTGAATCTCTTCAACACAGTGTCTATGTACGTGGACTGGGATAACCCTAAGTATCCTTTTAGATCTATCCCTATAGATCTTCATCTCTAGGATGTAGGATGCTCCACCCAAGTCCTTCATGGAGAACTATGATGATAATCAAACTTTTATTTTCTGTAGTGTGGGGATGTTATTCCTGATTAAGAGAATGTCATCCACGTACAAGACAAGAAATACCACAACTAGACCATTTGTCCATTTATAGATGCAGGGCTCTTCTCCGTTCTTAACGAAGTTACACGTTTTGATCACCTTATCAAAATGCATATTCCAACTCCGAGAAGCTTGTTTCAATCCATAAATGGATCTCTGAAGCTTGCACACTTTGAACTCATCTGTGGATGTAAACCCCTCAGGTTGTATCATATACACCTCTTCGGTCAGCTCTCCATTCAGAAAAGCTATCTTTACATCTATCTGCCAGATCTCATAATCCAGATGGGCAGCTATTACAAGCATTATACGAATGGATTTGAGCATTGCCACAGGGGAGGATGTCTCATCATAGTCAATACCATAACATTGATGATACCCCTTGACAACCAGACGGGCTTTAAAGGTCTTCACCTTTCCGTCTGTGCCCCTCTTCCTTTTGAAGATCCATTTACATCCAATGGGTTTAACCCCTTCAGGTGGGTCAATCAATGTCCATACATCGTTGACCTTCATGGACTCCATTTTGGATTTCATGGCTTCAAGCCATTTCTCAGAATTAGGTCTCTGCATTGCATCCATATAGGTGATCGGATCCTCATCGTTCTCATCGAGTTCGATGGGATCACCATCTCGGATCAAAAAATCGTAGTATCTGTCCGACTGATGCGGTACTCTATCGGATCACCTTAATGGTGCAGGTACATTGGGCTCCGAATCTGATCTAATCAAATTCGACTCAGGTTCAGCTATTGGTGTCGACTCATCGTTCTCTTCCCAATTTATTTTTCTACTTCACTTCGAAATCGTTTGAACATTTCAAATGAATCTGACTTATGTTTCATCAGATAAGCATATCCATATCTGGATAGATCATCCATGAAAGTGATGAAGTAGAAATATCCACCTCTAGCACTTGTGCTTATGGGCCCACATACATCAGTATGTACTAGGCCCAAGAGCTCAGTAGCTCTCTCACTTTTTTCAGTAAAAGGTGACTTGATCATTTTACCAAAAAGATAGGACTCACAGATTGGAAGTGATTCACAATCATTGATTTTGAGGATTCTCTCTTGAGTCAACCTGTTTATCCTGTTCTTGTTTATATGACCTAGCCTAAGTGCCATAAGTAGATATCTGATACACTATCTAATCTAGGGTGCTTGCCAATAGAATAGACTATGTTAACAGGTTGTGATAACATATATACACCATTGTTTAAATATCCATAAAATATAGCAACACCATTCATAATGATATTACAAACTTATTTCTTTATTGAAATTTCATAATCATTTTTGGCTAGAAGGCCTACAGAAATAATATTTAAAAAGAAACTGAGATAGAAATGATAATCATTAAGAACAACGGTATGGGATTCAAATATAAGTTTCAAAATTTTTAATGCTAGAACTAGAACTAATCTTCCATCTCCAATGTTCCGAAATCTCTCATCTTGCTCGAATCTCCTACTGACCTGCAACCCCTGCAACGAATTGCAAATATGGTAAGGGCTACTAGTATCTAATATCTAGTCAGTTATATCATAAATAGAGAAATTGCAAGGAGTTATCATAATAAATACCTTGCCCAGCAATAGCTTGCTTCTTTCTCTGCCTGTTCGGGTCCAGAGAGGCAATGTACTAAGAATAGTTCCTCTTCCAGTGACCCCGTTTCTTGCAAAAGAAGCATTTAGCTTGACTCTTATCGAGCTTGATCTTTCTGGTCTGGCCCTGCACAGATGTCCCAGCTTGAACTTGCACCTTCTTCACTTTCTTCTTTTTGTTCTTCTTCTCTTTCTTAAAGGGTCGAGAATCAGAAGATGAATCTCCCACTAAGTTCACCGACTCCTTGTGGAGTTGGTGATCCTTCTCAAAATTTTGAAGCAACCCCAGTAACCCATGGTAGTTTACTTCAAGCTTTAATATTCTATAATGAGTGAGAAATGGGAGATAAGACTTGGATAGCAAGTTCAGTATTGCATCTTTCCCAAGCTGCTCATGCAAGAGAGAGCTGAGCTTGCTCAAATGCTCCATCAGCTCGATCATGTACAATACATGATCAGTGACAGAGGCACCATCCTGTATTTTGGCATTGAAGATGGCACAACTAGTCTTGTGCCTCTCCACGTCATCGGGTGTGCCAAAAGCATCCTCCAACACTTGAAGCATGTCCTTTGGCTGAGCCATCTCAAATCTGTGACTGAACTCGTTGCTCATAGCAGCCAACATGATACAGCGCACCGTGGTCTGATCACTGAGCTACTTTTAGTAAGTGTCTCTGACTGTTCCACGTGCATTGGCAGCTGGCTCCTCAGGTGCAGGATCCGTTATCACATATAAGATCCGTTCATGCTTCAGGACTATCTTCAACTTTTGGTACCAGCTACCGAAGTTGGATCCCACCAACTTATCATTGTCCAACAATGATCGAAGCGATAGGAAAGTGGCCATATCTGCACAAAGGAAAAACATAACCTAATTAGTAATTGATTCATTAAACCTAAAGATTTGGACTTTAATCAAAAGATTTCTCTCACTATTTTATTCGAATTGGTAGCCTCTACCTCCAATTCAAAGAATTATTCTAATTCTTTAGTGGGTACTAGAATCCACTTAGACTGCACACAAGCCCAACTTTGGTTGGCCAATCCGTGTACATCTAAGGGTATGTTCATAACCAATTATTTCTCTAAACAATTTTTAGTAATTTAATTTTTCTCCAGTCCCTAATCAGTAGGCTTTGGCCTCCACTGAAAAGGTCTGGTTAGGTCCAACCATTAACATGACCATACTTGGCCCATCTAGCCAATGAATGATTAGGCCCAACTTTGGTTGGCTAACCTAACCATCATTTAGAAAGATGTAGTCAAAAAATCATATTATGAATGACAATTCCATCAGTCGATAAGTACCAGGCTTTTGGGCCTCCAATGATTATCCAACTGATGGACCCATTACCATCCACTTAATTGGAGGCTATGATCTAGTTATCACCATAACTATTTCATTTTAAGGATCTAATAATTTTAAAAGATTTAATTGATTTAGAGGAAAAGATCAGATGAACCAACTTATCATGATCCTCCCACTGACTTCACCAAGTCAGCTTAAGGGAGACCATTAAAAAGGGCTGGTCTAGGAGCACCTAAATCAGTCACACTGATTTACCTAGCTGACATGAGTCAGCTTGAATAGTCAAGTGATCCGATCAAAATATAATTTCATCAAAAGGTCAGGTAAGTTCGATCGATGGGAGGGTTTGCCAAAGCTTACCTTAGACACCATCAGAGATGGCCAGATAAGCGGGCTGCCAATTAAAAACCACCGGTCTGATTTACCTTAGACACCAACTAGTTTAATTAGTTTCGATTAGATCATCCTAACAGTTTTTGCTAGACTGATTAGCCAAGAATCAAGTCCATTTGGTTCTCGTTAAAGACATGGACTTGACCAACTACAACTATTGTAATTGATCTAGAGAATCCTTGACCTAATCTAAGACAACAATTGATTAGATTTAGTCAATTCTCTAATTAAGTCCATCTTTAATCTAACCTTAGGTCTAACCCAATTAATGGACCTAATTCTCACTAACCCATTAACCCAATGTGTTATGGTTTGTGTCTTAGGTTGTTCAATTCACAATCCTAGAACCTAATCAAACAACTTCTTAATTCTCAATTAAGTTTTGAGCTGAGGGTTGGGGTTCGGCTTTTCAAAAATAATTTTCATGTTTGTAAAATATTTTTACAACATGGTTCTTACCAACCAAGTTGCATGTTTGATTCATAATCAAAATGCAAGTAAAATAAGCATGAACCTACTTTAAATCTAATCTAAACAAGTTCATATAATTGAAACAATTTCAACTTTAAACTGTACAAATTTTTTAGATAAATATATGATGGTTCTTTGTGCGAAAATTATTAACAAAGAGAATTTATTTTAGATTTAAACAACTTTTAAATCTAATAAATTATAAATTTAATCTAGATTATATCTAAAAAATTTATGATTAAAGATAGATCTACACAAACTAGGACAATCTTTGCACTGTAAGGGGTAAACCTTACAGCAGGACAACCTACAGTTCGTGATTGATCTAAAAATTTTAATTTTAGATTTAATAATTAGATTATAAATTAGATTTAATCTAAAAAATAATCTAAGCATGTATAAATAATCATGTAATAAACAACCTAGGCTCTGATACCAGTTGATAGGAACCAGATCTAGGGTTTCAGGGTTAGATCTTGAAACTTTTTCAAGATCAGGTAGCGAAAGACTAAAATAAATTAAAATTTATCTTATAAAATTAGAAAATCTCAAGATCTAAGATCTTATTATATGATTATTACATGATATTAAATTAAAAATTAAAATATAAAGAGCAAGAACTACATGTTGATCATATCAACATGTTTCCATACTATGTCTAATGTATGTAAAATATAATAGATCAGATCTATTACCTTGCAAGTTAGATGTTCTAACTTTGCTGATCTAGGCTTGAGGATGCTGTTGCAAGCTGCACACTTGTTTGGCCTTTAGGAGTCATCCACACGAGCCCAAGAATCACGATTAGAAGTCTTGGTCTAGAAAATCAGCACAGTATGCTAGTACTGCGCTGATCCTTCTTCGATGGTCGATCAAATGTCTCCTTCTTCTTGATTAGGACTCTTCCAAATATGAAAAGTAGGAGAAGAAGTTTTAGATCTGAGATACTCTCAGAAAACTCAAGATAGAGAAAGGGAAGAGGTGAACACAGCAACCTTAGAAGAAGACCCTCTTCTTCTTCTCTTTGCTCTCACCTAGACACCTAGTCTTGTGTCTATTGTATCTCCATGCTCCAACCTTTTTTCTCTCTGATTTTTGCACACCCCAAAGGTCTCTATTTTTTCTATTTTTTATGAAAATTTCATGAATAGAGAGATATGATAGAGTCCTTGTCTAGGCAAATACCTAATCAAGGATTATCCATACATGGCAAGACAAGGGGCACCCAACTCTTGGATGCCCCCTCTTTCTTTTTGTGCATGGACCACCAGCAAAGGGTGCGTATTATGTGCCATAAAAGCCATAAAAATTTTAAAAAAAATTTGGATAAAATCAGTGCCATAAGAAAAGAGTTTTGGTTTCCTAAAACTCTATCTCACAGAATTTGAAATCCAAACTAATTCCTACTTTGACTTGATCCACAACCACTTTTCATGTAAGAGAGAAAGAGAGAAAAGTTTTGGGCATGTGTGAAGACCTGAGAGAGAAGTTTTGTCACACAAAATAAGAGAGAGTGGGCGTGGGATAAGAGAGAGTGGGCGTGGGGGCTAAATTGGCGCAAGGTGGGATCCTAGTCTTACTAGGATTCAATCTATGTCTTGTTCCAATCTGATTTCTCAAACCAAATCAAACCAAAACCAAATTAACCTAATTAAAATAGGTCTTAATCCAATTAAGAATCTAATTTAATCAGATTAAATTAGATTTAAATCTAATTTAATTTTTTAATCGAATTAAAAATTAGGTTGACCCAAGTCCTAATTGAACTAGGACTAGTTTTTCCTTGCACTTGGCTTATCGAATAAACCAATTGGACTTAATCCAATCAAGCCCAAACCAAATCTATTTAGATCATGTTCAATTAGACTTAATCTCAGTCTATTGGCTTAAATCAAATTAAGCCAATTAGCAATCGAATTGCTAATCGATCCTCTTGCAACACTTGTACTAGGTTAAATGTCAATCATATTGATCGTTTAACTCTAGAATGATTCTTAATCGTTGATCAACCATCCGATCAGATCGTGAACTCTAATGTGTGTGACCTCATAGATCTGAACCTAAGTTGGTAGCACAAGAATAAATTTTTATACCAATCGAAGTGATCATCTAGCATAGTACCCGATGGTCGGATAGGTCGAATGTGTTGAACAACATCCTTAGAACCTATGTGGATATAGTTTTCATATAATTTATCTCCTTGACCAAAATGCTCATAGAACACCTTAGAGTTTAACTGTCAACTCTGATCAGATTGTCCACATTGTATTTCAAAATATCAAATTCATCTGATGGATTACCCTGGCCAAGGTTTTGCTTAATTAAAATACAGTAACTCATTCTTCTCCAACTCTTGGAGTGGTCAATCCCATCTCGATCACACTCTGACTTTGCAAGTACTTGACTGTGCCCAGAAACTTTTCATCACTGAATTAGAAATTCAGTTAGTCCAGTACCAAAGCACAATGAGTTGCTTTTAAGTCACTGAGGCGATCTCAGGTCTAAGGGACACTTATACCTATATCCCATTAGAGACATTCTCGATAGCAGAATACTCTGAAGTTGGTCACGTTCAATGATAATGTTGTTGTGATCCAGGTGGTGTGCCCAAAGCCCAGGGGACCAAGGCTAAGGCCAAGGTCCATCATTCATGAGGGCTTCATGGAGGCTCTAGGGCTAGTTGGGCCCTAGGTTGAAAGGCTGTGGGCCTTTCGGGTTCTTGAGGTCTAGGTTATGTGGGCCTCAAGGGACCAACTCTTTGTGGGTCAGGTCTGAGCCCAGGATAGGTGAGATTAGGTCGAGTCATGGGTGTATATGGGCTTGGGTTAACCTAATCTCCCATAGAGTTGGTCAAGGGAGTTTGTCAAGGGAGTTTTGGGTTTGGGTCACTTGACCCTGTGTTTATATATACATGTACTGTATAGATTTGATTAAGCCAAGGAATATGAAACTCTTTCTCCTAAGTCTTTCTCTTTCTTCTCCCTCTCTCTCCAGCAATTCTCCATGCCCCAAAAGCAAAAAACCCTAGGGTTTCTTGCCGCCAGGTCCCAAAAAGGAAAGAAAAGCAAGGGAGGCACTAGCCCTTCCCCCCTTGGTGCCACCAACACTTTCTTTCTCCCTCTCTTGCAGCCACCCAAACTTTAGGTCCAGGACCTGGAATCTCTTAAGAAGAGGTTGGTACAAGTTTCTCTCAGATCTGGAGTTGATCTGAGATCGTTTGAGGCATGGGTGAGATCTCCATCAATAGATCTACAGGAAAGGCTGCAGCAGGACAGATCTACAAGGTCTGGTTCTATCTACCTTTTTCTCTATCTAGAATACCCCAATTCAAGATCTACAAATTGAAAAACCTCGATCTAGGCCTGTTCTAGTTGGGTACCAGATCTTGGATTTTTTAGAGGTGATCTTAGAGGCATTCTTTATCTGAAATGAAAGGCTGATGAAGAAGACAGCAACCGGGCTGATTTCATCAAGGACCCTCGATCGAGTCCAGAAGTCTCCAGATCTGTTCATTGCTGGTTCTGCTACACCCAAGGTCCATGGAAAAAGCCAGGATCATGCTCCAATAGTTGGTATCAGAGCCACGGTGGTGAGGAAGCGGTTCCAAGCATGAGAAGTTGAAGATCCCAAGTACTAAAAATTTTCAGCAAGGTACCATCAAGGTATATTCTACACTTCTTGATTTTATATTGCTTGTTTGGCTTGGATCCAGTCATGGGCAGCAATATGAAGGTTGAGTTCGAAAAGTTTGATGGCAAGAAAAATTTTTCCATGTGGAAAATCCGAGTGGAGGATCTTCTGGTGCAAGCAGATCTGGATCAGGCTTTGGATGAGAAGCCTGAGGGAATGACAGATAGACAGTGGGCATCATTGGAGAAGAAAGTATGCTCGATGATCAGAGGATGTTTGGCAGATGCGGCGTTGTATTCAATGCTGGAGGAAAAGACCCCGAAGGGCCTTTGGTCGAAGTTGTACACCATGTATATGGGAAAGAATATGTGCAACAAGCTAATGCTGAAGAAGAGGTTGTACAGTCTTCGAATGCAAGAGGGAACTGATGTGATTGGCCACATTCAGAGGTTCGACCAGTTGTGCACGGAGTTGATGAATATCGGGGTGAAGCTGGATGAGAAGGATAAGTCCCTGTTGTTTTTGTGTTCGCTGCCAGGATCATATGACTCTTTGGTGACTACACTGCTCTACGGCAAGGAGACTCTGGAATATGAAGACATGGTCTCGGTGCTGAGGTGTAATGAGCAAAGAGAAAAGTTGACCAGAGATCGGGCTCCCCAGGAGGGTTTGGCAGTAGGGGAGAGGACAGGTAGAGGCAGAGGCAGAAGCAAATCCAGGGGGCGGTCCAAGTCCAGGAAGGGAAAGAAAGAGATGAAATGCTTCAAGTGCAACGAGTTCGGGCACTTCAAGCGAGAATGTCCACTATGGAAGAGCAAGAAGGGAGAAAGAAGTGGCTCAGAATCGTGATTGCAGTTGCTGGGCAGCAGGTGGAGGATGATCTACTTGTGGTATCAGATGGTCATAGGCATTACACAGAGGAGTGGACACTAGACTCAGCGTGCTCACATCACTACACACCACACAGGTCTTGGTTTGCGACATAAACCAAGACAGATGAGGGATCAGTGACTCTAGACGACAATCATCCTTGCAAGGTGGCTGGGATAGGGATAGTCAGGTGAGGATGTTTGATGGGATTGTGAGGACATTGACAAATGTAAAGCACGTCCCGAAGCTGGAAAAGAATCTGGTGTTACTAGGCTACTTGGAGCACAATGGATACAGCTTCAGCAGTAGGGCTAGAAGCAGAGTACTGAACATCTCCAATGGAGCTATGGTAGTGATGATAGGTAGGAGGTTGGATAATAATCTCTATCGCATAGAGGGATCTGTGGTGACCAGAGAGTCTGATGCAGCAGTTGCGGCACAGGACCAGCAGGGGGCTTACAGGATGTGGCACTACCACCTAGGCCACATGGGTGACAAGGGGCTGAGGGAGTTGAGCAGGAGAGGACTCATCTCTGATCTGGAGGATGGTGCTATAGGGGAGATCTATGAGCCTTGCCAGATGGGAAAGCAGAGGAGAGTTCAGTTCAACATCAGTATAACCCGCAGTGCAGCCCCTTTGGAGTTAGTACATACAGATGTGTGGGGACCAGCCTCAGTTTCAGCTAGGAATGGGGCCAGATACTTCATGACCCTGATTGATGATTTCTCAAGAAAACTCTGGATTTACTTCATGAGAGAGAAGTCAGAGGTCTTCACCAAGTTCAAGATCTGGAGAGCTGAGGTGGAGAAGGAGCAGGGGAGGAGCGTGAAGTGTCTAAGGTTAGACAATGGTGGGGAGTACACCAACAAGAGTTTCGGGACTACTGTGAGGAGTGTGGGATCAGGAGACACTTCTCAGTTAAGAAGACTCCATAGCAGAATGGGGTGGCCGAGAGGATGAACAGAATACTTCTGGAAAAGGCACGATGCATGAGGCTGCAGGCAGGGCTTCTGTTGCCCACCTATGCAACCCAAGAGGGGGGGTGAATTGGGTTTCTAAAAATTTTAAACTTAACCTACACCTTGTGAAGATTGTTTAGCAATAGTAAGATAAACAATAAGAGGATAGTTGATTCAAGGCTAATGATTAAATGCAAGAATGTAAGAGAATAAAGAAGATCTAAAAGGAGAGCAATTAAACACGACACAAACAAGAGGATTTATAGTGGTTCGGTGCCAACCTTGTACCTACATCCACTCCCCAAGCTCCTACTTGAGAATTTCAATCCACTAACTTGTATTCAACTTGAATACACTCGTCAGAACCTCCGACTCTAGCTATCCCAAGCTAGTCCACTTGTTTCTTGGGTACAAGCCAACCCAATACAATCCGATTCAAGGTTCGGATCAACCTTCCCACATTTTGGAACCCTTCCAAAACAAAAATAATAACTCAAAAAGAGTATTACAATTAATAGCATAGAAAATACAAAAGAAGCTCCTTTAATGAGCGAATGAGGCTTTAAATACACTTTACTTAAATAGAAGAAAGCTCTTTTCGATTTCCTCAAGGTGGTTGGAGACTTGAATGAGCACTTGAGAGTTGGTAAACTTGAATTAAAAGCTTCTTGAATGCTTTGAGTGGGCTCTTGCTTAGGGCTGAAAAGTATGCTTGAAATCCTCTTTTCAAAAATTCCTCTCATGCTTGATTCCCACCTTTTAGTTCCTTTTATATCTTTAAGGAATGGTGGAGTGCAATCTGGGCTGAAATAGAGACGTTAGACCACATTAAATGAGCATTAAATACACTTAAAATGGGTTAAAAACTAGCCGTTGCAAAACTTTTTCATCACAGGCGTCGACTCATGGGTTGACTCATGCTCATGGGTCGACTCATGGGGTCGACCTTTGTGGAAAATAGTAGAAAATAATGGTTCTATAATTTTGGCCTAAAAATAGCAGGGGTCGACTCATGCCTGGGGGTCGACCCATGGGGTCGACTCACAGACTGTGCCAGCCAAAAAATTCTGCGTGCCAATCAGCCCTTTGTGCCATGAGTCGACTCATGGTGTCGACTCAATTTTTCAAACATGAATATCTTTCAAAATACACATCCAAAAACTATAAAATTTTCTCCAATGGATCACAAATCTTTTGTTCTTGCTCTTGATGCTATCAAATCAGGATTTGGTAAAATTATAATTTTGCCCCTGAAATGCATCAAGTCTTTTTCAAGCGAAAATCATCAGTAATTATTTCTTATTACATTTTCGTATTCATCTAATTTATTCCTAAAAATCTATTTTGTGCCAATTATTGAATAATTTTTAGGTCTTGATACTAAAGTCCATACATTATTTCTTTCAAATTGATTAAGTTCTTCTTGTATTGCATTAATCCAATTATAATCTTTTTCAACTTCTTCAATGGTTTTAGGTTCAAGATGAGAGATAAAAGCAAAATGATTGAATGCATCTTTAAATGAAGAACGAGTTCTTACACCCTGTGAAGGATCACCAATAATTAGCTCCTTGGGGTGATTGTGAACATACCTTCATTCTTTGGATAGATCATTTGTACCTTGAGGTTGTTCTTATTGTTCTTCACCTCCCTCATCCTGTTTGTCTTCATATTCCTCATCATCTTGAATTGTTGAATCTTTCAAAGTGATCTCCTTCATCCCTTCTATAAGAGGATCTGCAACATCAACACCTTCATTCTTCCTTGAAGGAAGATCGTTAGATTCATCAAAGACAACATGTATTGACTCCTCTACTACTCAGGTTCTTTTGTTAAAAACTCTAAAAGCTTTACTAGAGGAGGAGTAACCAAGAAAAATCGCTTCATCAGATTTTGCATCAAATTTTCCAAGTCTTTCTTTACCATTGTTTAACACAAAATATCGGCAACCAAAAATATGAAATTATGCAATATTAGGTTTTCTTCCTTTCCAAAGCTCATAGGGGGTTTTCTTTAAAATTTGTCTAATTAAAGCATGGTTTAAAATGTAACATGCTGTGTTAATAGCTTCCATCCAAAAGTATCTTGGAAGGTTGCTTTCACATAGCATGGTACGGGCCATTTCTTCTAGGATTCTATTTTTCTTTTCTACTACCCCATTTTGTTGGGGTGTCCTAGGTGCTGAAAAATTGTGGCCTATTCCTTTTTCATCACAAAACTTTTCGAAATCTTGATTTTCAAATTCGGTTCCATGATCACTTCGAATATTTTGAATTGAAAATCTTTTCTTATTTATAATTTTTCGATAAAATTTAGAGAAAACTTGAAAAATTTCATCCTTGTGTGCTAAAAAAAAAATCCATGTAAAATGAGAGAAATCATCAATAATTATGAAACCATATCATTTTCCTCCTAGACTAGTAGTTCTAGTAGGTCCAAATAGATCCATATGCAATAGCTCTAATGGTCTAGAAGTTGAAACAATATTTTTAGATTTGAATGAAACTCTTGTTTATTTACCTAGTTGGCATGCATCACAGATTCTATCATTTTCAGAGTTCAATTTTGGCAAACCAATAACCAATTCCTTCTTAATGAGTTTTGAAAGTGAATGCATGCTAATATGTGCAAGCCTACGATGTCAAAGCCAACTAGTCTCATTAATCTTGGCATTCAAGGATACTAGACATTGCATGTTTATCTTGGATAGATCATTCAAATCTACCATATAAATATTACCATGCCTATGTCCAACAAATTTAATGCCTTCATTAATAGGACTAGTTACAATGCAAACAGAAGATTCAAAAATAACTTTATATCTTTTATCACAAAATTGACTAATGCTTAGTAAATTATGCTTTAAACTATCTACTAACAAAATATTTTCAATGTACTTAGAGGGAGTGATACCAATGTTACCTATACCGATGATCTTTCCTTTACCATTGTCTCCAAAGGTGACCATCCCTCCATTCTTAGCGTCAAGTGTGATGAATTGGGATTCATCACCAGTCATGTGTCTCGAGCATCTGCTATCAAGATACCATTTTCTGTTTGCTCCTTGGGATGTTAGACACACCTGTAGGCAAAAGTCAAGTTTGTGCTTTAGGTATCCAAGTTTTTTTGGATCCTTTTTGGTTAGTCATAATGGTTCCTTTTAGAATCCATATTTTCTTTACATTTGAATTTACAGATTTATTAGAGAAATAAGTGTATGACTTGTGTCCTACTCTACCACATTTGAAGCAAATAATATTAGAAAACTTGTTACTTGAAGAGTTTATATAGATGTTTTTCAGATACTTTTATTTCTTCAAGGGGTTATATCCAAGTACAGCCTTATCATATCCTACCTGAGTAGATACTGGTAGAGGCCAGGCGCTTGCGTGGCTACATCAGAACCTCAGGCAGTGCTGCGATCATCTACAGGGTAATTAGATTACCCTTGAGGTATGTCTATGTTTCTCATACTTTTAGATTTAATTTTGAAATTAAAATATTAAATAATAAAATTAGATCTAATAGATATTAGATCTAAAATAGCATAGGATAAAAATTTAAAATTTATTCCACCCCAGATTTGATGAAATCTGGAAGATCCTACACAGGAAAAAGGCGGTTTTTCCTTCAAGTGGTATCAGAGCCAGGTTGTTGGCTCTATTTCAGATCTAATTTAGATCTAATTTTAATTTTAATTTATTTGATATTAAAAAATTTTAGATATCACATCAGATATAATAAGATCTGAAATTAAAATATTTAAAATTAAATCTAAGATGATCTAACTACATGAGATGCATGACTAGACTAGGATTAGTTGAATCCATGAATAGTCTTAAGTTTTATATTTTAATGAGATTAAAATATAAATTAAATCTAATTTATTTTCTATTTTTTTGATATTATAAGTGTTATAATCAGATCAAAAAATAAAAAATAAAATTTTAATTTTTTCATAAAATTAATCTGTTACATGCCTAGACTAGTTGTAGAACTGATCTAGTAACTTGTCTAGAATAGATTTAATTTTGAATAGTTTAATTTAAATCTTATTTTTTAGATATTACATGTGATGTATCAGATCTGAAAGCATGTTAATTAGATTGATTTTTGATACATGAGATGTATGCAAAGCATGTATTAGTTAGATCTTAAATTGTATATGTGATATGTTAATTTAGATCTAACTAGTTTTGTAGTTCAATTTATATTTCTGGTTAAGGTGTTCCTCATGGCCGTCCGGTCATAAGAACGAAGTAGGATTTAAAGGTCCTCTCCTGTCATTCAATGGGATGTTCATACGACATGTAGGGGTGCTGCACGTTCATCCTTAATCAAAAATCAAAACTTACTTTTCTGCAAAACCTTAGATCCTGAAACCCTAGGATTTATTATACATGCTTTGTTTATGAACTCAAACTTAATTAATGTATTAAGTTTATAAAATTATATTAGGTTTAAAATTGAGAATTTCAGATCTAAGATATTTTCATAAAATTGGGTTCGGGCTTGGGTAGCTCAATTAGGTCTAGCGGTTGATCAAATCGAATCAAGAGTTGGTTAGGTGGGATCATGAAAGCTAATAATTGACCAGCCTAATAGGATTAAGTCTGGGTCAAGGTCGAATCATATTTAGATGTAACTCGATCATGTTAAGACCTAATTTGGCTCAGAGGTTAGAGTCTGGATTGTAGGCTAACCCAATTAGTTCTGGTTCGACAATTTGGTGTCTAAGGTAAGTTCGGCAGATGCGACTGATTGGTTTTTAATTGGGAGCTACTCAACTCGGATGCGTTCTTGTCAAGTTAATGGCATATCCCTTCCACCGATCTCACTTATCTGGCCATATGTGTCGATCCAGTTCTGATTTGAGGTGGCTAACAATTCGAGCTAACCCATGCCACTAGGTTAGTCATAATTGTTATGACTATATCAAGTCAAGTTTAAAGAGACCTAAATCAAATCTCCTTAAGAAAATATTAAGTCTAGGTCTTCCACCATTGTGGATGTGCGGGCCCTTCCCGGGGTTGATTGTTCTCGGCTGGTTACAGTGGCTCAGTTGCACCGGGAAGATGCAACCATGTCCATTAGGCATTGGATGCTATGGATTAGAGGATGGGTTGGGCTCAATATTCCGGATACGGTGAGGGACCCAATCAGGAATCTAGTTCGTGCAAATAGTGAGTTTGGCTTAACTAAGGATTGGAGCAATATCCCGGATACGGTGAGCTTCATGAATTAGAGATCAAGTTTTGGGTGTACCATGATTAGAGAATCATTGGATAAGAGTTATCCACTTATCGGTTGACCCATCATCAATAACTGTTAGGTGAGGTGATGAGCCAGTCGGTAAGACCGCACCACCCACTAAAAATCACTAATTACGGAGATTTTCACATCTCTACCAAGGGAGTGTAGGGATCTGAGAAAATAGTGGGAGCCTAATTTGTTTAAAAATAAAAACCCTAAATAAATTGGTTGAGTCTGATTACAAAATCTAATTAGAAACTTTCAACTCTCTACAGGAAACATGTCTGCCTCAAACCCCCTGACCAAAATTCTAGACACGCATAGACTGACTGGACCAAATTTTAAGGACTGGTTGAGAAACTACAGAATTATTCTGAGTTTCAAAAAATTGACTCATGTCTTGGACCAGGACCCACCTGCCATGCCAACACGTCCGACTGCTGAACAGAGAGTGTCTCTGAAAAGGTGGACGGACGATGATAACAAAGCCAGGTACTATATGTTGGGTGCAATGTCTGATGACTTGCAGCACCAACATGAAAATATTTTGACTACCCGTCAAATGTTGGCTCACCTACAAGAGTTGTTTGGTGAACAGAGTCACGCAGCCAAGTATCAAGTCTGTCAAAGACTTTTTAAGGCCAAGATGCATGATGGGCAGTCAATCCAAGATCATTGTTTGATAATGATCAAGGATCTTGAGGAGCTTGAGAAGCTCGGTATCATCTTAGACAAGGATTTTCAGATTGATGTGATCCTTCAGTCCTTGTCCGATGCATATGGTCAGTTCATCATGAACTTTCATATGCATAAGATGCAATGTACCTTGACCGAGTTAATGAATATGCTGGTTACGGTTGAGCTTTCAATGAAAGGTTCAAAAGGCTCAGTTCTTATTATGGAGCGAACTTCTTCCAAGAGAAAGTCTTTTGGAAAGAAAAAAAAGTCTGTGAAGAAGCAGAAGGTGGATGGGAAGAAGAGGAAGCAAAACTGTCCTCAGTACCTGGCCACCCTGAAGAACAAGAAGGATGGTCCTTCTGGAGGTATGCTCATTATCGAATCTAACCTTATGATTTCTTCTGCATCCAGTTGGGTACTTGACTCTGGTTCTAGTGTTCATTTGTGCACTTCTATGCAGGGTCTTGAGGAGAGCAGGAGGCTGAGGGATGGGGAGATGATCCTACGCGTCGGGAACGGAGCAAGAGTTACTGTCGTGGCCGTGGGAAGCTACCCTCTGCGATTACCGTTAGGATTAGATTTAGTTTTAAGAGACTGTTATTATGTGCCTGCAGCAAGCAAAAATTTGATTTCTGTTTCATGTTTAGCACAAGAAGGCTATGTGATTAGCTTTCATAAGGACCATTGTAACATTTTTTATGAAAATAATAAAGTTGCAAATGATTTTGTTATTAATGGTCTCTATCAGTTACATGTTGATGTATCTATTTTTAATATGGAGCAAAATGTGAATACCATAGGAATTAAAAGGCCTAGAGATAGTCTAAATGATAAGTATCTGTGGCACCTAAGGCTAGGTCATATAGCGGAAGACAGGGTTAACAAATTTGAGAAATTCGGGCTACTGAGTCCATTGACTTTCAAGTCATATCTAATCTGTGAATTATGCCTTCAAGGCAAAATGATCAAGCTCCCTTTTGTGGGACATGGGGAAAGGGCCACAGACCTACTTGCCCTAGTACATACGGATGTGTGCGGCCCATTTGATGTGCTGGCTAAAGGCAACTTTGTCTACTTCATTACCTTTACCGATGATATATTTAGGTATGGATATGTGTTTCTAATGAAACACAAGTCTGAAGCCTTAAAAAAGTTCAAAGAATTTAGACATGAGGTAGAAAAATAAACAGGAAATCCCATTAAGGTTCTTCGATCAGATCGAGGAGGTGAATATCTTAGTCGAAAATTCCTAGACTATCTTAAGGACAATGGCATAGTCTCATAATGGACTCCACCTGGAACGCCTCAACTCAACGGGGTTTCAGAACGGAGAAATCGGACCCTATTAGATATGGTTCGTTCCATGATGAGCTTCATGGATCTCCCTGATTTTTTGGGGGGATATTATCTCATGACAGCAATTTATGTATTTAATAGGGTTCCCTCTAAAATCGTTCCTACCACACCGTATGAGATATGGCATGGTAAGAAGCCAAGTCTGAATCATCTCAAAATTTGGAGTTGTCCGGCTCATGTTAAGAGACAGCAGAAGGACAAGTTAGAGTTCAGGTCTTTTAAAGCTCGATTCATAGGATATCCTAAAGAGTCATTAGGATACTATTTTTATATTTCGAAAGACCACAATGTGATTGTGAGTCGAAATACTATTTTTCTTGAAAAATAGTTTATTCAAGATGGTGGCATCGGAAGAATAATTAAGCTCAAGGAGAATGTCTCCCAAGAGCAATGAGCTAAAGAACCTGAGGAACCCAATCAATTAGAACCAGTCCTAACACAACCTCTTCCACCTCGTAGATCGACTAGGATTTTCTGTCCTCCTGAAAGGTACCTAGGTACCATACAAGAGGATGTAGAGGAAATATTCCTCATGAAAAATGAGGTTCATGGTGATAATCCCAAGACCATGATGAGGCGATATCAGATATCGATTCCGAGAAATAGTTAGAGGCAATGAGATCAGAAATTGACTCGATGCACTCAAACCAAGTCTGGACCTTGGTAGATCCACCTAAAGGTATTGTACTTATTGGGTGTAAATGGATCTTCAAGTGAAGGATAGGTGTAGATGGGAATGTGGAGACATTCAAGGCTAGGCTCGTAGTGAAAGGTTATAGTCAGCACGAAGGCATTGACTATCAGGATACCTTCTCACCCGTAGCCATGCTAAAATCCATCCACACATTGCTTGCTGTTGCAGCCTATTTCGATTATGAAATATGGCAGATGGATGTGAAAATGGCATTCTTAAATGGACATCTTGAGAAAGATATCTATATGGAACAGTCGCTTGGATTCACATCCAGTGATGTTGATCACAAGGTCTGCAAGCTGCAAAGGTCCATTTATGGACTTAAGCAAGCATCTCGGAGTTGGAATACTCGTTTCAATGATGTGATCAAGATGTTTGGTTTCATCAAGAACGAGGAGGAACCATGTGTGTTCAAAAAGATCAGTGGGAGCGCAGTTGTCTTCCTCGTATTGTACGTGGATGACATCCTCCTAATTGAGAATGACATTTTCATGTCGATCTTAGTCAAAATATGGTTGTCTAAGGAGTTCTCTATGAAAGATCTAGGAGAGGCATCCTTTATACTGTGTATTAAGGTCTATAGAGATAGACCAAATAGGATGCTAGGACTTTCACAGAAGATGTACATAGAGGAGGTGCTAAAGAGGTTTAGCATGAAAAACTGCAAAAGAGGTTTATTGCCTTTTAGACATGGCATTCATCTCTCCAAGAAGATGTGCCCTAGCACACCTGAGGAGATTGAATGCATGAGCAAGATTCCTTATGCTTCAACAATAGGGAGCCTCATGTATGCCATGCTATGTATACGACCTGATATAGCCATGCTGTGAGTGTCACAAGCAGATATCAGTTGAATCCAGGCGAAGAGCACTGGACTTCTGTGAAATGTATCCTTAAGTACTTGAGAAGGACTAAGGATATGTTTCTAGTCTTTGAGAATGGAGAACTCCAGATTTAGGGAATACAGACTCGGACTTTATGTCTGATATAGATGATCGAAAGTCGACATCTGGGAGTCTGTTCATTTGTAATGGTGGTGTAGTTAGCTGGAAGAGTTTCAAGCAAATGGTGATTGCAGATTCCACCATGGAGGTAGGTACATTGCTGCATCGAAAGCTGTGAAGGAGACATTCTGGTATAAGAAGTTTGCCGCAGAGCTTGGAGTGATGTCATCGGATGCCATCCCTCTTTACTGCGACAATAATGGCGCCATAGCCCTAGCTAAGGAGCCAAGGTCTCACCAGAAGTCTAAGCACATCGAGCGGCGATTCCATCTGATCCGTGATTACCTCGAAAAGGGTTATGTCGAGGTCAAGAGAGTCGACTCCATAGATAATGTGGCAGACCCACTGACTAAGCCATTGGGCCAACAGAAGATCGAAGCCCACCTTGAGAAGATGGGACTTAGATATGTAGCCAATTGGCATTAGGTCAAGTAGGAGTTTGTTAGATGTGTGCCCTAGATGCCAAATCGGCTGACACATTCCTGTACAAATCTAAGGGCAAAATTATAATTTTGACTATAAATGATTAAAAGGGTTATTCTTCTATCATATTGTGTACATTGTGTCTGTGATACATCCTTTGAGTTAGTGGGAATGTTAATATATTTTCAAGAGTTGAAAATTTAAGGCATGAATTTACATAACTAACTCATAAATTGCTCCTGACCATAGGATCATCACGAGGATGGTGATCGATCCGAAAGGTTGGTGTATGATCGCTTCCTTAGGGTAGATGAGTCTTGAGTCTACGGTGTGGAGACATCGGAGCGAGAGTACAGGTATTCATTGAGAACGAGAGTACTGAGCGTGACCACCTCGAGTAGTCATAAGGAAATCTACCTTCTCGTTGATGACTAGCTCGATGCTGCAGTTGTGTGTCTAGTTCTTTGACCTGAGGTGCATCGTCGGTTCACCTTGAGTGTGTTATAGTTTGACTACACCATAACTCGATCTCCTAGCCATCCGAAACCTTGAGGTGTATGTTGGCTGTAGCATATTCATTGTAGGAACCAGATCGCATCAAGATGGGATCTATCAACCTCGGTAGATGAGAGGAGTAGTCCTATGGTGATCGAAAGATCGAGTCCTTAAGCCCATGGCCATGGCAAAGTGAAATAATGGAAAAGAGTTTTCCATCGGGGTTTCACATCGGACTCGGATCGATCGAATGATTCATATGACTGATGTTGGGTTTGACGAGTTCACCCTAACCCAAATTCAGTCGGGACTCATGATAGAGGAACTCAATCACATAGGTAGCTGGACCGAGAGGTTCATCCTCAGTTCTGATGGGTTGCCACCATATACTGCTAGGTGTCATTGGTGGATTTTGGGAGCAATTAGAATGATTTTGATGATCGATCATTCTAATTGTCTGAATCAGAAGAGTTCTGATCCATCGAAAGGAGTTTCGATGATGTCGATGATGAGATCACGACATGTCTCATTACCATACAGAATTGAACCTAACTGGGTCACACAAATAAGGGTTAGGGTCTGGATGTCATCAATTGGCTAGCCCAATTGATTTGGATAAGTCCAATTAGGTTCAAGGAAATCGTGCTAGCACTCGATTGAGCCTAACTTTCTCCTCATGTAATCTTTTCTGTCTCTACTGAGCCAAATATGATCTGGCTCATCCAGAGAATCTTGAAAAAGTTTCTCTCAGTTTAAATGAAGCTTGTCCTGCTCAGAAAAGGCTTGTCTTAATTCATGAGATGAATTTAAGACAACACCTGCTAATTTCTAGCACCTGCAAATTTCATTTTAGGATATCTGTCAAAAGTTGACATATGGGTCTTAAACTGAAGAAGACATATTGAAAGATTTTTGTGGAGTGTCCATATGCCTAAACCTAATCAAATTGGATACCATAATCAGATTATGGCATGAGCCCAATTGGATTTAAGTGGGTGCCCCAAATGGATAAGAACCAAAGAGTCCTGATAAACTTGGACTCTTTGGCGCCACCTTATTTGAGCCTATCCATTATTGGCGCCAACATAGGAGAGAGCATGGGGATTCTTATCTGATATGATCAGACGACATCACTCCACCAATCAAAATTTTTCCAAAATTTATTGAAATTTTTTGATTGATCGAATGATGTGGCACTGCGCAGCATACAGGGTCTATATAAACCCTGCTGCACCTAAGGTTTCGGGGCAGAACTTGTTTTGTGCAAAAAACCCATTGGCTACAACCCCCTCCCCTCTTCCCTATGTCCTCCCTGCTCTCTTTCTCCCCTATTCATGTCCAAGAAGTTGGACGTTCATCTGGCATAGGTGCAAGGCGTGGTGATGCCTGGAACAGAAGGCTGCAAGACATCTTCGATAGGCTGCTGCTCCAACTTCAGAAGGAGTTCTGAAGTACTTTCAAATCAGATATTGATCTAATTTTTGGAGCATAGAATCATGAGGAGAAGACATTCTAGATCCTACCTTAATAGATACTGGTAGAGGCCAGGCACTTGCGTGGTTACATCAGAACCTCAGGCAGTGCTGCGATCATCTACAGGGTAATTAGATTACCCTTGAGGTATGTCTATGTTTCTCATACTTTTAGATTTAATTTTGAAATTAAAATACCAGATAATAAAATTAAATCTAATAGACATTAGATCTGAAATAGTGTAGGATAAAAATTTAAAATTTATTCCATCCCAGATTTGATGAAATCTGAAAGATCCTATACAGGAAAAAGGCGGTTTTTCCTTCACAGGCATCCCAGCCGAGCTTCAGCCGACGGATCCAAGCTCTCTAGCAAGCCACGACAAGGGTCACTACCTTACTCAATTCACTGCAATGGATTCCACGTGGGTCCACCACTCTCTGACAAGCCACGACAAGAACCGCCACCCTGCTCCACTCTCTGCAACGGATTCCACGTAGCTCCACCACTCTCTGGCAAGTCACGACAACGGACACCACTCCACTCTCCACAACAAGCTCCACGTGGCCCTGAATGATCTCTGATGCCACTACTCTCTGTAATAAACTCCGCACGATTCTGAACGGCCCACTACCAGACGGTTACAGATGTCGCTGTCAGTCAGTTACGCTCTCCGTCTATAAATAAGGATCCCCAGATACGTTCTTTTCTAAGCTCAAAAAACTCTATCTCAAAACTCTACCAAAATTTTCGCTCGAGCACTCTATTTCTATTGAAGCAGAGTACTGACTTGAGCATCAGAGGGTCTTGCCGGAGCACCCCCAACTCCGGTTTAGACTTCCCTTGCAGGTCCCGACGGCGGCCACGGTCTTCTCGACTTCAGCAACTCCGACTTCGGTAGAATTCTGCACCAACAGAATTGGCGCTAGAGGAAGGGGGTGTCTTCGTAGTACCCTTATTCTTAAAGGATGCTCAACGGGACTGATTTCGGTCATCCTCTCGGACATCCTCTTCTCCTTCTCCTACTAGATCTTCACCCGATGCCTCCCCGCAAAGCATCCACCAGGCGATCCACGACCTCCGCGGCCAGATCTCAGGCCCCGGCCTCACCTCCAATTTCCCAGGCTCCCCCTCCTCCTCCAGCAATGGCGATCGGTGTGGAGTAATTCGACCTACTGGTTCAGCAGGTCAGAGGCCTCACTAAAGCAGTGCAGGCCATGCAACAGCAACAACAGCCGCAGGCGTCAGTGCGGTTGGAGAGAACGTCGTCGGAATTCCAAAATCCGGCAGTAGGGCGGGCCACTTGGGCCAGTCACCCCATCTTTCCCAGAAAGATAAATCCGAGGGTGGAGAGTCCTCAGTCCGATCATGATTCTACTCCCAGAGGATCTCTACCTCCATTCTGTCCAAAGACCCTCGAGACCCGTAGTCGAGAGGACTTCCTGGATCGAAGGCTCCAGGAGATGAACCGGTGGATCGAAGAACTCCGCCATGCTCCCTCTGCTTATGGTGAGGACATCTGTACTGACCCACCCTTCTCTCAAATGATCATGCAGGAACCGATCCCGCCTAACTTCAAGCTCCCCCAATTCAAAAGCTATGATGGGACCTCGGACCCGGTTGACCACCTAGAGGCCTTTCGGACAATGATGCTGCTCCATGGCACACCAGACGCCATTCTATGCCAAGCTTTTCCATCCACCCTGAAGGGAGCAGCAAGGAACTGGTATTCGGCATTGAAGCCGGGTACCATCTTCTCCTTTGACCAGATAAGCCACCAGTTTGCAGCTCATTTTGTTAGCAGCCGGCGTCCCCAGAGAGGTTCGGAGTCCCTCATCAACATCAAGCAAAGGGAGGGGGAATCCATCTGGGCTTACATCAACCATTTCAACATCGCTGTGTTAGAGGTCCGAAACTTGGACCAATCGATCGCGATGGCCGCTCTGAAAGGTGGCCTTCAGAAGAACGTCCTTCTGTTCTCCTTGGAAAAGAAGTACCCCAGAGATTTTGCCGATTTGCTGGCTCGGGCTGAAGGATATGCCCGAGTAGAAGAAGCCTTCAAGATGGAGGACAAGGAGACCGCGAGAGAGCGACAGGCGGGAGACTCGAGCAAGCCCGCAGTTGAAAAAGGGCAGAGTGAAGCTCGGCCACGTTCTCGAACTCCTCTCGGACATAGGCGCATCTGGACTCCTCCCCAAGCTCATAAGCAGAGGAGCCTAGACCGTTGAGTTCGGCGAGGCTCTCCTCTCGGAAGGTTCCACAGCTACGCCCCTCTCAACACCTCGAAAGCTCAAGTGCTGATGGAGGTTAAGGAGCAGCTCCCAAGGCTGGAGAGGATGCACTCGCATCCTGGGAAGCGCAACCCAAACAAATTCTGCCTCTATCATCGTGACCACGGCCACGACATGGAGGAGTGTATTCAGCTCTGAGATGAGATCGAGGAGCTCATTAAATGAGGTCGGCTCAACAGATTCATTCGACGCCGACCTGAAGGAAGGGAAGATCAGCCTAGGGCCCTGCCACAGTTGGAACCACCAAGGAGGGAGGAGCAGCCTGAAGATCGGCCTCCGATTGGGATTATCAACTCCATCTCAGGGGGACCCCGATGGGGAGCAGACCTTCCGCGGCTATAGGGTTCAAAAAATCTACGAATGTATTACCGACAACTTTGCCCTGAATAAATTTTTTTTTCATATTCGTGCATTTCTTTCTTTTGGTATGAGCTTATAACGACAGGGGATAACTCCCCGATACAAACGGAATTAAGCACGTTAGGAACAGGAGGAGACCTCGTCCTAGCATGAGCAAAGTCGAAGGCTCGATTTTCTAAAGATCGGATGGGGGGAGAGGCCCTTACAACGGTCCTTATGTGCCCCCATAGCCTTATTAGGAATAGGAGGAGAACCTTGTCCTAACATGAGCAAAGTCGAAGGCCTGGTTTCCTAAAGACCGAATGGGGGGAGAGGCCCTTACAACAGCCCTTATGTGCCCCCACAGCCTTGTTAGGAACTATTGGAGTACGATCTCAGCTCCTCCTACGAACCTTGGGTGCAGCGAAACCAGCAACGAACAAATCTGGAGACCTCTGGACTCGATCTAAGGCCCTTGATGAAATCAGCCTGGTTGTTGTCTTCTTCATCAGCCTTTCGTTCCAGATGAAGAACGCCTCTGAAATCACCTCTAAAAATTCCAATATCTGGTACCCAACTAGATCAGGCCTGGACCGAGGTCTTTCAATTCATAGATCTTGAATCGGGGTATTCTAAATAGGGAATAAGGTAGATGGAGACAGACCTTGCAGATCTGTCCTGCTGCAGCCTTTCCTGTAGATCTGTTGATGGAGATCTCACCCGTACCTCAAACGACCTCAGATCAACTCCAGATCTGAGAGGGACTTGTACCAACCTCTTCTCAAGAGATTCCAAGTCCTGGACCTGATGCTTGGGTGGCTGCAAGAGAGGAGGAGAGCAGATCTGGTAGGCGGCACACAAGGGGGAAGAGGCTAGCGCCTCCCTTCTTTTCTTGCCTTTTATGGACCTGGCAGCAAGAACCCTAGGGTTTCTTGCTCCTGGGGCATGAAGAATTGCTGGAGAGAGAGGGAGAAGAGAGAGAGAGACTTGGGAGAAAGAGTTGTGTATTACTTGGCTTAATCAAACCTATACAAGTACATGTATATATAAACACAGGGTCAAGTGATCCAAACCCAAAACTCCCTTGACCAACTCTATGAAAGATTAGGTAAACCCAAGCCCATGTACACCCATGACTCGACCTAATCTCACCTATCCTGGGCCCAGACCTGGCCCATAAAGAGTTGGTCCCTTGAGGCCCACATAACCTAGACCTCAAGAATCCGAAAGGCCCACAGCCTTTCAACCTAGGGCCCAACTAGCCCTAGAACCTCCTTGAAGCCCTCATGAATGATGGACCTTGTTCTTAGCCTTGGTCCCTGGGCCTTGAGTACACCACCTGGATCACAACAATCTCCATCTTGGTGTCCCAAGGCCTCAACCAGCTCCACTCTGTCCATCAGCCGAATCAGCTCAACACATCTCTGAAAGCTGTCCCGTGGAAGTACCTTCGTAAGTGCATCAGCTGGGTTCTCCTTGGTGTGTACCTTTACCAGCTCCACCTCGCCATCCTCCACAAGCTCCCTGATCCGATGATATCGAATGTCGATGTGCTTTGTCCTTGCATGATAGACTGAGTTCTGTGCTAACAGAAGTGCACTCTGGCTGTCACAGTGCACTCTAATGGCCTCCTGAGTAAGGCCCATCTCAGTCAACAAATCCTTCAGTCAAATTGCCTCCTTAGCTGCTTCTGTCAGCCTGAGGTACTCCACCTCTGTAGTGGACAGGGCCGTGATAGGCTGCATAACGATCTCCAAGAAATAGGACCTCCATACAGGCTAAAGATGAAGCCTGTCGTAGACCTCCGGGTATCCACATCTCCACCGAAGTCTGTATCTACATAACCGTCAATCAGCCCCTGAGCCTCCCTGGACATGTCAGAGTATCCCACTGCACCTCCTCGCTGTCCGTAAAAGATGCCAACTCCAACTGAACCCGCCAGGTATCTGAATATCCACTTCAGAGCTCTCTAGTGCTCCCTGCCAGGCTGCGCCATGAACCTGCTAATCTGACTCACTGCATGAGCGATGTCTGGCCTACAACAGACCATCACATACATCAAGCTCCAAACTCCTGAAGCATAAGGAACCTTCTCCATCTCCTGAGCCTCCACCTCAGTTTGTGGCACCATGGTCTTCGAGAGTCTGAAGTGACCGGCAAGTGGCAACTCCGCCGACTTTGCTCCATTCATCCCGAACCTCTCTAAGACCTTCTGTATGTAGCCCTCCTGAGATAGATGCAGCACCCTCCGGACTAGATCTCTGAAAATCTCCATGCCTAGGATCTTCCTTGCAGGGCCCAAATCCTTCATCTCAAACTCGCGAGATAAGGATGCCTTCAGATCCTGCACAACCTTCCTACTCTTGCATGCTATAAGCATGTCATCCACATACAAGAGTAGGAACACCCTAGAACCATCCTCAAAAGATTGAACATAAACACAGGGATCAAACTCGCACCTGAAAAGTCCAATGTTGCGCACATAGGAGTCGAACCGCTTGTACCATTGCCTCGGTGACTGCTTCAGCCCATACAGTGACTTCTGCAACAAACAAACCTTTCCCTCTGATCCTGGATCCCTGAAACCGGGTGGCTGCTCCATGTAAATCCTCTCCTCCAAATGCCCATGGAGGAACGCCGTCTTGACATCCATCTGCTCCAGCTCTAAATCCTGAGCTGCTACAATGCTCAGCAACACTCTGATAGAAGTATGTCTGACGATGGGAGAGAAGACCTCGCTGAAGTCGATGCCTTCCTTCTGGGAGTATCCCTTGGCCACTAACCTCACCTTGAATCTGATACCTCCCTGCTCTGAAGGCCCTTCCTTGTGACTGTAGACCCATTTGCAGCCAATGGGCCTCTTCCCCTGTGGCAACTGCACCAATCGCCACATCTGGTTCTGATGGAGAGACTGCATCTCCTAGGACATCGCCTGGACCCACCGCTCTCTGTCCTGGCTCTCAATAGCCTCCTGATACGTATATGGGTCTCCATTCGCTATCACCAGGGTATATGATAGCATCTCCTCGAAGTCATATCGGTCTGATTGCCTGATGGTCCTCTTGGGCTTGTGTAGGGCAACATCGATATCAGTCCTCGGTCCAGCTCGCTCCTGCTGGACCTCTCTGCCTCGATCATTTGTCCGAGTCCTCTCCACTTGTGGAGACACCTTAGGTAGGTTCTCTACCTGAATGTCATGTCCTCCCATAGTACCTGCAAGAGCAAAATCAAAGAGGTAAGCTGTCCAGCAGCGCCCTGCTGGATCTCCTCCTGCTCCTGCTGCTCCTCCATGCCTGCTCGCCTCCGTAGGACTGACTCCTCATCAAAAGTCACATCCCGACTAATGATGATCTTCTTTTCCAAGGGATTCCACAGTCTGTATCCCTTGACTCCTTGCAGATAGCCTAGAAACACCATCTTGCGTGATCTGGCGTCTAGCTTGCTTCGCTCACCAGCTCTAATGTGCACATAGGCCGTGCACCCAAATACCTGTAGATGGCCCAGCCCAACTGTCCTCCCAGACCACACCTCCTCTGGAAGCCTGCCATCCAACCTGGTGTGAGGTGACCGATTAACCAAGTAACCTGCTGCGTCAACTGTGTCAACCCAGAACTCCTTTGGAAGCCTTGCCTGCAGCCTCATGCATCGTGCCTTTTTCAGAAATGTTCTGTTCATCCTCTCGGCCACCCCATTTTGTTGTGGAGTCCCCTTAACTGAGAAGTGTCTCTTGATCCCACATTCCTGACAGTAATCCTGGAACTCTCTGCTGGTGTACTCCCCATCATTGTCTGACCTCAGACACTTCACGCTCCTCCCCTGCTCCTTCTCCACCTCAGCTCTCCAGATTTTGAACTTGGTGAAGACCTCAGACTTCTCTCTCATGAAGTAAATCCAGAGTTTTCTTGAGAAATCATCAATCAGGGTCATGAAGTATCTGGCCCCATTCCTAGCTGAAACTGGGCTAGTCCCCACACATCCGTGTGTACTAACTCCAGAGGGGCTGCACTGCGGGCTGTACTAATGTTGAACTGAACTCTCCTCTGCTTTTCCATCTGGCAAGGCTCACAGATCTCCCCTGTAGCACCATCCTCCAGATCAGAGATGAGTCCTCTCCTGCTCAACTCCCTCAGCCCCTTGTCACCCATGTGGCCTAGGCGGTAGTGCCACATCCTGTAAACCCCCTGCTGGTCCTGTGCTGCAGCTGCTGCATCAGACTTTTCGGTCACCATAGATCCCTCCATGCGATAGAGATTATTGTCCAACCTCCTACCTCTCATCACTACCATAGCTCCATTGGAGATGTTCAGTACTCCGCTTCTAGCCCTACTGCTGAAGCTGTATCCACTGTGCTCCAAGTAGCCTAGTGACACCAGATTTTTTTCCAGCTCCGGGACGTGCTTTACATTTGTCAATATCCTCACAATCCCATCAAACATCCTCACCCTGACTGTCCCTATCCCAGCCACCTTGCAAGGATGATTGTCGCCTAGAGTCACTGATCCCTCATCTGTCTTGGTGTATGTCGTAAACCAAGACCTGTGTGGTGTGTAGTAATATGAGCACGCAGAGTCTAGTGTCCACTCCTCTGTATAATGTCTGTGACCATCTGATACCACAAGTAGATCATCCTCCACCTGCTGCCCAGCAACTGCACTCACTGATTCTGAGCCACTTCTTTCTCCCTTCTTGCTCTTCCATAGTGGACATTCTCTCTTGAAGTGCCCGAACTCGTTGCACTTGAAGCATTTCACCTCTTTCTTTCTCTTCCTGGACTTGGACCGCCCCTGGACTTGCTTCTGCCTCTGCCTCTGCCTGTCCTCTCCCCTACTGCCAAACCCTCTTGGGGAGCCCGATCTCTGGTCAACTTTTTCCTTTGCTCATTAGACCTCAGCACCGAGACCATGTCCTCATATTCTAGAGTCTCCTTACCATAGAGCAGTGTAGTCACCAAAGAGTCATATGATCCTGGCAGCGAACACAAAAGCAACAGGGACTTATCCTCCTCATCCAGCTTCACCCCGATATTCACCAACTCTGTGCACAACTGGTCGAACCTCTGAATGTGGCCAATCACATAAGATCCCTCCTACATCCGAAGACTGTACAACCTCTTCTTCAGCATTAGCTTGTTGCACATATTCTTCCCCATATACATGGTGTGCAACTTCAACCAAAGGCCCTTCGGGGTCTTTTCTTCCAGCATCGAATACAATGCCGCATCCGCCAAACATCCTCTGATCACCGAGCATGCTTTCTTTTCCAACGATGCCCACTGTCTATCTGTCATTCCCTCAGGCTTCTCATCCAAAGCCTAATCCAGATCTGCTTGCACCAGAAGATCCTCCACCCGGATTTTCTACATAAAAAAATTTCTCTTGCCATCAAACTTCTCAAAATCGACCTTCATATTGCTGCCCATGATTGGATCTAATCCAAACAAGTAATATAAATTCAAGAAGTATAGAATATACCTTGATGGTACCTTACTAAAATTTTTCAGCACTTGGGATCTTCAACTTCTCACGCTTGGAACTACTTCCTCACCACCGTGGCTCTAATACCAACTATTGGAGCACGATCCTGGCTCCTCCCACGGACCTTGAGTGCAGCATAACCAGCAACGAACAAATCTGGAGACCTCTGAACTCGATCTAAGGCCTTTCGAAATCAATCTGGTTGTTGTCTTCTTCGTCAGCCTTTCGTTCCAGATGAAGAACGCCTCTGAAATCACCTCTAAAAATTTTATGATCTGGTACACAATCAGATTAGGCCTGGATCGAGATCTTTCAATTTGTAGATCTTGAATTGGGATATTCTAGATAGGAAAGAAGGTAGATGGAGACAGACCTTGCAGATCTGTCCTGCTGCAGCCTTTTCTGTAGATCTATTGATGGAGATCTCACTCGTGCCTCAAACGACCTCAGATCAACTCCAGATCTGAGAGGGACTTGTACCAACCTCTTCTCAAGAGATTTCAGGTCCTGGACTTGATGCTTGGGTGGCTGCAAGAGAGGGGGAGAGCAGATCTGGTAGGCGGCACACAAGGGGGAAGAGGCTAGCGCCTCCCTTCTTTTCTTACCTTTTATGGACCTGGCAGCAAGAACCCTAGGGTTTCTTGCTCCTGGGGCATGGAGAATTGCTGGAGAGAGAGGAAAAATAGAGAGAGAGACTTGGGAGAAAGAGTTGTGTATTACTTGGCTTAATCAAACCTATACAAGTACATGTATATATAAACACAGGGTCAATTGATCCAAACCCAAAACTCCCATGACCAACTCTATGGGAGATTAGGTTAACCCAAGCCCATGTACACCCATGACTCAACCTAATCTCACCTATCCTGAGCCCAGACCTAGCCCATAAAGAGTTAGTCCCTTGAGGCCCACATAACCTAGACCTCAAGAACCCGAAAGGCCCACAGCCTTTCAACCTAGGGCCCAACTAGCCTTAGAACCTCCATAAAGCCCTCATGAATGATGGACCTTGGCCTTAGCCTTGGTCCCCTGAGCCTTGGGCACACCACCTGGATCACAACAGGAACAGGAGGAGAGCCTCATCCTAACATGAGCAAAGTCGAAGGCCCAGTTTTCTAAAGATTTGATGGGGGGAGAGGCCCTTACAATGGCCCTTATGTACCCCCACAGCCTTGTTAGGAATAGGAGGAGAACCTCATCCTAACATGAGCAAAGTCGAAGGCCTGGTTTTCTAAAGATCGGATGGGGGGAGAGGCCCTTACAACGGCCCTTATGTGCCCCCACAGCCTTGTTAGGAACAGGAGGAGAACCTCATCCTAACATGAGCAAAGTCGAAGGTTTGATTTTCTAAAGATCGAATGGGGGGAGAGGTCCTTACAACGGCCCTTATGTGCCCCCACAGTCTTGTTAAAAATTGAAGGAAAATCTCATCCTAACATAAGCAAAGTCGAAGGCCCTATTTTCTAAAGATCGGATGGGGGGAGAGGCCCTTACAATGGCCCTTATGTGCCCCCACAGCCTTGTTAGGAACAGGAGGAGAACCTTGTCCTAACATGAGCAAAGTCGAAAGCCCAATTTTCTAAAGATCGGATGGGGGGAGAGGCCCTCACAACGGCCCTTGTGTGCCCCCACAGCCTTGTTAGGAACAGGAGGAGAACCTCGTCCTAACACGAGCTGAAACTGACTGTCGGAAACTAGGGGAGGACCTTGTCCTGACACAAATAAAGACTCAGTTGATCGATAAGGAGGAAACCTTCTTCAATGACTCCTCTACACTCTTGTGACCCCATCAAGAGCAGAGGGAAGACCCTCACTTGAACACAGAAAAAAGAAGGAGATGAAAAGGAAAAACGACGAACTACACCGGCGATAGGTGAAAAATGAACTACATCAAAGGCACCAGAGACCTCATCTCGATGAGAGAGAATACCCTTGATGAAAATCTCCAGTCTCTAAGGGTGAATCGACACGGCGACGGCCAGAAACCTTCAGACAACTTCGGCATCGAACAAGACGGAAGACAGATGGAGTTTGGTAAACAACCATTTAATACCAGAATGGACAAGGTAATAGACAATTTCATTTTCATTTCGTTAGTGAAGTACACGTTACAAAGCCTTAAAGGCCAAAAACAAAAAGAAAAAAAAAAGAGAAGAAGAGGAGGCTCTAAGGAAGCCCAGTTTCTTCCGACTTCGAGCTCTCAGTTCCGGCCCTTACTATGGATCGCCTTAAATTTTCGACTTCCTCTTCTAGTTCCATCCTTTTCAGCAGCATATCCTGGTACATCCGGTGGAACCGTCGGTGCTCATCCTCTGACTCTCGAAGCCTCCTCCTCAAGACCTCGGACTCTGCCTTGGCATCCTTGACTGCCTGCTACTCGTGGACCAGCTGAACTTTCAACCGCCATAATTCGGCTTCCTCCCACCCAAGGGCTACAGACAGTTCCGCCATAGTCCCCCTCAAGGAGCAATGCTCGTCAGAACCTTGTGCAGGGACAGCCTGGACTCTCTCGGATAGCCACCTCTGAAGGCGGGCAACTTCGTCAGTCGCCATCTGGAGCCTCCTTCGATAGTCCTCTACTTGTCTGCTCCAATCGACTTGGTAGGCATCGTAATTCACCTCGGTGTCTTGCAGCTGCTTTTGAAGGTTGGAGAACTTCGACCAGTCTTGGTCGCGGTCAGTCTAGACTGTAAGCCGGGATGAGCTCCCTTCCAGCCAACCGATCTTCTCTCGTGCGGTCGCCAGCTCAACTTTAAGGGAGCTGATCTTCGAAGCCTGAGACCAAGACCAGTCGTTGGCATGTTTTCGGAGTTCCTCAAGCTCCGTAATGAAGTCGGCTTTCCTTTTGGTGTATTCCATGAAACTTTTCTTGTGGAGGTCCCGAAAGTGAGTAGCCTCCACGATGGCCTCTGAATGGCTCTCCTTCAGCTGGTGAAGCTCGTCTTCCAGCTTTTTGGATTTCCTTGTCAACTGACAAACTTTTCTTTGAAAGTCTCATATCATCGACTTCAAGGGAATACCCTCCGACAGGAGAAGAGCTTCGGCAGGACACTGTCATTGGAGGACAAGAGCGCCATGACTCAAATTAATGCAAGAAGATAAAAAGAAGAAAAAGAATAAAGAAAAAAAGGGGGACCCTCCATGAAGACGAACCCGGCTTCATTGATCAAATAAATCTCAAGTACAAGAGAATGAAGAAAAAATCACCACAAAGGAAAAATACAAAACTAGAGGTTCCAGACCTCTGGGGCAGAAGTAGAGGGGGTCGGCATCCCTGGAAGATCGTCAGCGGCGGCCACGGCAGTCGACGAGGTCCCGGTTGGAAAAGGACCGGCAGCGACTTCGGATGGTCTGGCTTCATCATCGGACGCCTCATTCAGGAAGGTGATATCCAATTCGAGGAACCTCCCCGCCACCTTCTCTTGACAGAGCTCAAACCCCTTGATGAAGGCATCCTGACGGAACTGGACCTTTAGATCCTCCATCTCGGAGGAGGCTTTGAACTCCTCCACTGCACGAGCCCTTGCCTCCGAGACCAGAGATGAAATCCGCGCTTTCAGCTCAGAAGCCTGCTCCTTCCACTCGAAAACCTGCGCCCTCAATGCGGAGACCTCGGCCTCAGCCTTCCCTCTCTCCTACTCCAAGATGGTCCTCAGATCGGATGAGGTTTGTCCCTCCTTTTTCAGTGCCTCCCGAAGACTTAGGACCTCGGTGATTTTTTTCTCAAGGCGGGCAGCCCTGGCTAGGCGACCTTCTTCTGCCCGAGCTGCCTCGCTCTTGGCGATCTTCACCACCTCGACGTTGGCGACCAGCTGGTGCCCAATCTGCAAGAAAGGTCGGAGAGTCGACATAAGGGCTGAAGAATAAATTAAAGAAGCAGGAAGGAGGAAAAGGATGAGTTAACCTACTTCGAGGAAAGATCCCAGAGAGTTCCAGACCCACAGCTCAGGATCGGCGAGGACGATCCTCTCGACTACCTCGGGCAGAATGCACCCTTCGACCAGTCTCTTTATTAAGTCCCTGTTGTTGAAGGAATTTTCCCCCAGATCTTCCTCGGAGCCGCCGGCCCCCTCGACGGCAGCCTTGCGACTGCGACTCCTCCGGGCCAGGTTCTTCTTTTTCCTCCTCCCTTCGGCCCCGTGTGCCCCCTCGGGACGAACCTCCGAAATAGGACCCTCAGCCAGGGGGCTCTGTGAAGGGGCTCGGGGGACTTCAAGTTCGGCGTCAGAAGGGGCTTCGACGGTGACGGGCATCGGAGCAAGTGCGGCCGAGCTTGTCCCTTCTGTCCTGACTTTCTTCATCGACCCTGAAGTTGAAGCATCTTTTCTCTTGTGGGTCTTGAGACCCTGGGCTAACCTCTGAGCCACGCTTGCATCCATGTCTACGATAAAAGAAAATCAGCATGGCTCCGAAATAGAGCAAGAAGAAGGGGAAGCAAAAAAAAAAGGAGAGAGAGGGAGAGATACCGGTAGGGTTAAGGGGGCTCAGGCCAACGTTGAACAAAAGTTATTCTCTCAGAAGTTCGGGGAGGCGGGGGGCTCGATAGGCCTCGAGCTTTTTTGAGGCTTCGAGGTCGTCCCTTTCCAGGCTAGAGGCCTGGCGGGCGGAATCCCTCAGAGTACCCCAAGGGGGTAATCCTAGCTCTAAAGTTGGGCATCAGACGTAGAAGAACTTCTCCTTCCAGTTATGGACAGAAGAGGGGGCACCTTTCAGCAACCCCTTTCTACCGAACTGGGGGGAGAAGTACTACCAATCCTTTGTCGAGGGATGGTGCTTGAAGGTGCAGAAGTTCCTAAACAAAGAAAGAGTCGGCCGAACTTTGGCTAAACTACAAGGAGAAAGAAACCCTATCAAAAATCTAAAGGAGTTCGGCACGATGGAAACTAGAGAAATGTTCAGAAAATGAAAGAGAGTAACGACAAAGGACGGCAGTGGAAGCCGAAGTTCGGCATGGAAGGCCTCCTGGTACAGACAGAAGCAGCCGGGAGGAGGGGCGCTAGCCCGGTCAGATGGCTCGAAAAGCTCCAGCTCGTACTCCGGAGGAACTCCATACTGGATTCTTATCAGTGAGAGTTCATCTGGAGTCAAGGAGCCGGGGATGGTGTTCGACACAAAGGCCAGACAAGGTTCGGTCCGGGCTATGGGTTCGTCTACGATACCAGTACTGTGGGGAACCGAAGCTGACGAACTCCTAGAACTGCTAGTAGAGGAGATATCAGAGGACATTTTGGATCAAATGGAAGCCACAAAAATCTTGAAAAATCAAAAAAAGTAGCAAACAGACCCCCGAGAAAGCTAAATAAACAGAATATGAAGAAGAAAAGATGAAAAAATGATAGGAAGTTCTGGAACTAACCTAGATTGACCCCAGGAGTACAGGGAGACGGCGAGGACGATGGGGGTCGACTCGAAGGATGCCTAAGGTCGGGAAGGATGCTAGAGGAAGCCGGAGCTCTCGAAAAAGAGGAGGGGAACGGAGGGATTCTCTCAAGCAAAGTGAAACCCCTGAAGGAGGAGAACGTGTTTAAATAGACCTCGAGATCTGGTGCAATAATGATTGTGGATCTCCTCTAGCCGATCTGCATTCATCGTGTGTCCCACCCACCTTAATAGGCTATTGGAAACGACAGGCAGCTGACAAAGTCATTATCACACCGTACCTAGGGCCACACCTTGGCAGAAATTTTGGAAAGAAAAAATCTTTTTTGAAAAGGCTCAAGTACCAGCGTGTCGAATGTCAAAATATCTGGCAACCGTCGAGTGCGAAAATCGAGGGGAGTAGCTTCGATCGGGAGAATTTCTCTGTACTTTCTTCATTCAGAACCTAAACTTGAAAGTAGGGAGACTGGTGTTGGCTATAAAATACCCCCCGACCAAAGTTTGTAAAAGATCGATCCTTCCAGGGCTCTTCCAGCTCCCGACCTTATGTGTGGTGTCTCTCCGAACCCCCTCGACCATCTGGACTTCTCCGACAACGAACTTCTGCACTCATCCACTGGGCCACTCCAAAGGCCCTCTGGGCCCCACTGTTAGCCGACCTTCTACGGCAACCAACTATTTTTCGAACTTCTTCCGGACTTCGTCTGCATCCGAGCTTCTCCGACAACGAGATTTCTACGGTAACCAGACTCCATCCAAGTTTTCACGATGGTCGACCACCTTCCGGATCCCAATCGAGCTCCCACGAGAGCCGAACTTCTACTACGAACGGTCTACTCTGAACTCCTACAGCGGGCTGTCTATCCCAGACATCTACTATAAGCAAATTCTATTCAAGCCTCTACTGTAAACGAACTCCCTCCGAACTTCTATTACAGGTAGACTTCAGCCGAGCTACTTCTTCGGCGGATGGGTTCCGGATGAGCTCCAGCAGCTAGGTCCCTGCAATACCCAATTGCCTCCGATGTCTGTCGAGCCTCCCCAGCACTATCCGAAGTCCATCACCGGCCGACCTCCTACTAGGCTTCCCATAAAATCGGACTTCTCTGGCGGACGATCTTCGGATAAGCTTCCACATCAGATAAGTCTCAAACGGACTTCTCTAGCGATCGGACTTCCCCGAACTTCACCAATAGAAAATCTCCGTCTGAGCTCCTACAGCAGGTGACTCCCGCCTGAGATGTCAGTGCCCGAAGCATCCGACATTAGTAGATTCGTCAGCGACCTCGAAATATCCGAGCCTCTCCTAGAACGATGATGTAAAGGGCCATTCTGCTCCATCAGGCATCCCAGCCGAGCTTCAACCGATGGATCCAAGCTCTCTGGCAAGCCACAACAAGGGCCACTACCTTACTCCATTCGCTGCAACGGATTCCATGCAGCTCCACCACTCTCTGACAAGCCACGATAAGAACCGCCCCCCTGCTCCACTCTCTGCAATGGATTCCACGTAGTTCCACCACTCTCTGGCAAGTCACGACAACGGACACCACTCCACTCTCTGCAACAAGCTCCACGTGGCCCTGAATGACCTCTGACGCCACTACTCTCCGTAACAAACTTCGCACGGCTCTGAACGGCCCACTACCAGACAGTTACAGATGTCGCTGTCAGTCAGTTATGCTCTTCGTCTATAAATAAGGATCCCCAGATACGTTCTTTTCTAAGCTCAAAAAACTCTATCTCAAAATTCTGCCAAAATTTTCACTCGAGCACTCCATTTCTGTCGCAGCAGAGTACTGACTTGAGCGTCGGAGGGTCTTGCCAGAGCACCCCCAACTCCGATTTAGACTTTTCTTGTAGGTCTCGGTGGTGGCCACGGTCTTCTCGACTCCAGCAACTCTGGCTTCGGTAGAATTCTGCACCAACTGAAGGAAATAACAGAATTTGACTATGATCGAAATGATGGTGGCTATATCTTGCTACAAAAGAAATGATAGTGGCCGTATCTTGCTACTATGAAAATGATGGTGGCTGGAGATCATGGTGAATTAAAAAGAACAAAACAAGCTTCTAAACTCGGTCCTTTTCCAAGTAATAATTTCTTTCAAATTCTTGCCAAATCTGATTCACATCACATCATGCTTCTATGCACGTGAGTAAAGTCATCAATTTGGCTCTTGGATCTGTATATGGCATGTGATCATCTCTTTCTTCATGATGGTATACATCATTTCTCCCTTGTTGAGTAGGATTTGCCCTCAAATCCAAGTCCTCCCCATCATCCAAACTATCCTCTAAGTAAGGAAAAAGATCTCGAACATTGAATGTAGCAGACACATTGTAGTTATCAGGCAATTCAATCTTGTAAGCATTGTCATTCACTTTTTCAACAACTCGGAATGGACCATCAGCATGCGGCATGAGCTTAGATTTTTTTTGGTTTGGAAATCGTTCTTTGCGAAGATGTATCCAAACAAGATCACCTGGAGCAAGGCGAACTTGTTTTCTTCCTCTGTTGGCTGCCTTCTCATAAGCCGCATTCTTCCTCTCAATCTACTCCTTGATGCTCTTATGCATGGACTTAACCAACTCAGCTTTCTTCTTCCCATCCATACAAATCCTTTCGCTGATTGGAAGTGGTACCAAATCAAGTGGGGTGATAGGATTAAACCCATAAACCACTTCAAAAGGAAAATGCTTAGTAGTGCTATGAATATTGCGATTGTAAGCAAACTCAACATAAGCCAAACACTCATCCCAATTCTTCATATTCTTGTTAACAACAGTCCGAAGCAAAGAAGAGAGGGTACGATTTACCACTTCGGTCTGACCATAGATTTGCAGGTGGTAAGTCATGCTGAAGAGCAATCTAGTACCAAGCTTCTTCCACAAGATTTTTTAAAAGTAACTCAAGAACTTGACTTCTCGATCAGACACAATGCTCTTTGGTACACCATGCAGACGTACTATCTTTTTGAAAAATAATTCTACAACATGTGAAGCATCATCGGTTCTATGGCATGGCACGAAATGAGATATTTTTGAGAATCGATCCACAACCACCAGAACCGAATCCTTCCTCCTTTGTGTTCTTGGTAGCCCAAGCACAAAATCCATACTCAAATCTATCCATGGTTGATCTGGTACAGGTAGCGGCATATACAATCCTTGTGAAGTCTCTTTGCTCCTCGTCTTCTTACAGGTAACGCACCTCTTTATGATGTGATGCACATCACGAATCATAGCTGGCCAATAAAAGTGCTCTTTCACCATCTCCAATATTTTCTTCTCTCCAAAATGACCTGCCAATCTGCCACCATGAGCTTCTCTCACCAAAAGCTCTCGAATGAAACTGTTAGGAATGCACAGCCGACCTGACTTAAACAAGTATCCGTCATGCCTGTAATAGCTATTTACAGCTCCTTTCTCGCACTCTTCATAAATATTTGCAAAATTTGGATCGTCCGTGTATCAATCTATAATCAACTCAAATCCCATTAGTTTAGCATTAAGCAATGAAATCAAAGCATACCTCCTGGAAAGTGCATCAGCCACGATATTGACATTTTTTTTTTTGTATTTGATCACATAAGGAAAGGCTTTCAAGAATTTCATCCACTTTGCATGTCTACGATTCAGCTTGCTTTGTCCTTTCAAGTACTTCAAAAACTCATGATCAGTATGGATGACGAACTCCTTTGGCAATAAATAATGTTGCCAAGTCTCCAAAGCCCGAATCAGAGCATAGAACTCCTTGTCATAAACAGAGTAGCTCAAGCTTGCATCATTCAACTTCTCACTGAAATATGCTATGGGATGCCCTTCTTGCATCAGAACAGCTCCAATGCCCACACTGGAGGCATCACATTCTACCTCAAAAGTCTTGGAAAAGTTGGGTAGAGCTAGAATGGGTGCTGAACTCATCTTCTCCTTGATCAACTCGAAGCTCCTTTAGGCTGCTTCAGTCCATTTGAATTCTCCTCCTTTCTTGATACATTCAGTGATAGGAGCAAGAATAGTGCTGAAGTTCCTCACAAATCTTTGATAAAAGGATGCTAGGCCATGAAAACTCCTCACTTCAGATACATTAGTAGGAACAGGCCACTCCTTGATTGCTTTCACCTTTTCCTCATCAACTTCCACTCCATGTTGTGACACAACATAGCCAAGAAAGACTATGCGATCTTGATAAAAATGATACTTTTTAAGGTTGCCATATAGCTTCTCTTGTCGCAGAACCTCAAAAGTACCCCTGAGGTGCTCCATATGCTCTTCCTGATTCCTACTAAAAATCAGAATATCATCAAAATATACAACCACAAAATCATCAATAAACTTACACAGCACATAATTCATCAATCTCATGAATGTGCTAGGCACATTGGACAAGCCAAATGGCATGACCGTCCACTCGTACAATCTGAACTTGATCTTGAATGCGGTCTTCCATTCATCACCTTCCTTCATGCGAATCTGATGGTATCTGCTCCTAAGGTCTATTTTTGAGAAGATCTTAGCTCTATGCAACTCATCAAGCATATCATCCAATCATGGGATTGGATAGCAATATTTTATTGTGATCTTGTTTATCGCCCTACTATCCACGCACATTCACAAAGATCCATCCTTCTTTGGTACCAACAGAGCTGGTACTGAACATAGGCTCATAGACTCCCTCACATAACCCTTCACCAAAAGATCCGCAACTTGCCGCTGCAACTCCTTGGCCTCCTCGGGATTGCATCTATAGGCTGGTCTATTTGGTAGGGCAAACCTTGGAATGAGATCAATCTGATGCTCGATCCCTCTGATTGGTGGCAATCCTTTTGGTAACTCTTTCGGAAACACATCTATAAATTTGTCCAAAATCTCTTTCATTTGTGGTGGAAGGGAGACTTCTTCACCTGGAACCTGCTTAGCTACAAGAACAAAAATAATTTCATGATTAGTCAAAACTTGTTTCACTTCCCTTTTGTTGGCAAACAGGTTCTCTTTCCTGCCCTTTTTGATCACAAGCTGATCCTTCTGGACCTGTTGCGGGCTAAGTGGTGCCAACACTATGTTCTTTCCATTCTTGACAAATGAATAGGTATTTTTGAAGCCGTCATGAATAGCCCTCCGATCGTACTGCCAAGGCCTTTCCAAAAGAAGATGGTTGGCTTTCATAGGAACCACATCACAAATAACCTCATCTTTGTAGGACTTACCAATAGAGAAAGGTACTACAACCTGCTTTATAACCTTCACATCACCATCACGCCATTGCAATCTATAGGGACGGGGATGCTTAATAGTCACCAGATTAAGTTTTTCCACCAAAATAGTGGAAGCCACATTGGTACAACTACCCCCATCAATGATAACACCACATACCTTATCATGGATAGTGCACCTGGTATGGGAGATATTTTTACGCTACTCATCATCCACTTTGGCTTGTAGGTTCAGGTTGCGGCGAATAACCAACAGCTCTCCTTCATCTGCAAACTCCACATAATCTTCTTCTACCTCTTCCAAAATAGCCTCATCTTCACTTTCAATTTCTTCTTGTGACTCCCGAATGAACATCACCCACTTGTTTGGACATTCAGAGGCTATATGACCGTAACCAAGACACTTGAAATACTTAATATCTTGGCTTCGCCTGGGAGGTTGTGAATTTCTCACCTTCTCTTTTTCTTTGGCCGCATCTGTGACTTGCTTGTTAGAATCACCTTTTTCTACTTATTTTGGAACCGCCTTAGGGACGGACCATGGTGATAAGGAAGACAAGTTGGTAGTCTTACTCGGCTTACTTGCACCACACTTATGCTGTCTCTCTACCTTAACAGCAAGTTTGATCACATCATCAAGAAACACATAAGATTGCAACTCCACCGTATCTGCAATCTCCTTGTTCAAGCCTCTTAAGAACCTTGCAATGGTCTATTCTTGAGGTTCTCACAAATCACATCTCATCATCAGCATCTCAAATTCTTTGACATAATCCTCAACACACATCCCCCCTTGTCTCAAGCTTTGTAACTTGATGTACAGTTTCTGCTTATAATATTGAGAGACAAATCGCTTCTCCATGATCAGCTTCATAAGCCTCCAGTTTCAGATCTCTTCTTCTCCATCTCTCCTACGCTGAGCTTTTACATTCTCCTACCAAAGATTAGCATAATCAGTGAATTCAAGGGCAGCAAGTTTACATTTTTTTACCTCAGAATAGTCTTGACATTCAAAGACCTTCTCCACACGTTGCATCCATTCCAGATATTCTTCGAGTAAGCTGGTTTTTTTAAAGGATGGGATCCTCATCTTAATATTGTCTCCCAAACTCCTTTGTTGCCGCCTTTGCCATGGGTGTTCCTCCACACCATCATCATCTCCAGGTTCGTCATACTCCTCTTCATCATCACGATCAACTCGTCGTGGTGCTGGATGGCCATGCCGCTGTGGTGGTGGGGGAAGTGTTGCCAACCGCTCAAATGCTTGTGTTAGGCGATTGAGTTGCTCCATCATCTCTTCTTGACATCACTGGAGCCCCATAATCTGAGCTTGTTCTAGACTCATGCCTCTAGGAATAACAGGGGCCTCGTCTCCTCCAGACATGATTGGATGTCAAACACTCCCTCAAGCTTTGATACCAAACTGATGTGTCCAGACCTGAATAACTATCTTATGTAGGTAAGAACAAAGATTGGAGCACAAGAAAAGGAAAAGAAAGAAATCTTTAAAATCTGATTGATAAAAAAATTGCCACAATCAAATCACAAAGGGGTAGAACGCCACACTCAAGAAAAAAAGAAAGTAAGTGATAAGTTCTAAGGTTTATAACTCGCCACTAATACACAGGGGTTAGATAAGAGAATTCAGCAACACTCATTTTTATTCATTGAAATCTAAATTGAATACATAGGTCGCCTTCCTTTATATAAATAAGAGAGGGAACATAAGATAAATTCAGTAAATGGAAGGAAATAACAGAATTTGACTATCATAGAAATGATGGTGGCTATATCTTGCTACAAAAAAAATGATAGTGGCTGTATCTTGCTACTATAGAAATGATGGTGGCTGGAGATCATGGTGAATTAGGAAGAACAAAATAACTTTGGTTGCATCTTGCTACTATGGAAATAATGGTGGCTGGAGATCATGATGAATTAGGAAGAACAAAACAAGCTTCTAAACTCGGCCCTTTCTCAAGCAATAATTTCTTTCAAATTTCTGCCAAATCTGATTCGCACCACATCATGCTTCTACGCACGTGAGTAAAGTCATCAATTTAGCTCTTGGATCTATATATGGCATGTGATCATCTCTTTCTTCATGATGGTGTACATTAGGGGCCCACCCCCTCTTTTGCCTTAGCATGGAAGGAGAGAGAGAGAGAGGGGCTACGGCCCCTCTCTTGTGTGCAAAATCCCTAGAGGGGACCCACTTAACTTGCCAATTTTGATGTGGGGTGCCCCATCTACTTGCCAAAAGAGGTGAAGACCTTTCCAATTGGATCTGGTTTTCATCAAAAAAATCAGATTAAAAAGATAAAAATTCTCATGAGATAAGGACTAACCTTTTTAGATTGATTGGAGATTGATTTGGAATCAAGAAAAGGTCTATATAAGAGATGGTCTCCTAGGATTTTAAAATTAATTGAATTTTAAGAATTTAGATCACCTCCCTCTCTCCTTCTGCATGCCACCTCTTCATCTTCCTCTTTTTCCAACATCCAAGGGTTGGACATCCCTTCATCTCACATGCCTGAGTTGAGGGTGATTTCTTCTACAGTAAAAAACAGGGAGAAAGGCTGCAGTTCAAGTGTTGAGATCGCGGTCAAAGTTCAAGAGTTGATCAAAACTTTAAAAGACTGTGATTTTACTTGGAGAAGAAAGATCTACAATGAGAAGAAAAGTTCAAGGTTATCCCGATAGATACCTGTAGAGTAGAGCTGTCAATGGACTGGGTCTAGACCTGAGATCCATGGGTATTTACCTGATGGATCTGGGTCTGGTATTAATATTGGACCCGTTTATTCGGACCCAGACCCGATAAACCATCATGTAAACGGATAGGATCTGGATATTTAATATCTAGATCCGATAGATCCAAGATCCGAATTATATATATATAATATTATATATATATAATTATTTTGAACCGTTAGATTAGAGATCCAAAGATTTAGGATTTCTAAACATTTTGAAACCCTAAAATAGTAAAATTCCCATTGGCCACCTATCCCTCTCTCAATCTCTCTCCCTCTCTCTCTCTCTCAGTCTCTTGGTCTCCTATCCCGACGGTGCCTCTGACCTCTCCCTCCCCTCCTCTCCCACTCCTCCAGAGTTCGAACGCCCTGCTTCTCCATCTCCACCGTGCAATATGCTCACCGATGGTCGAACCCCGACACCAATGCATTAGATGAAGGAGATCCTTTCCCGCTATCCCTCTCTCTATCTCCCTCTCTCTATCTCTCAGTCTCCCACTCTCCCTCTCAATCGAGGACACGAGATCCCTCCATCGAGATCTGCTTCCTGACGGTGTCGAGCCCTCCCTCCTCTCCTGCTCCCGATTCCTCTCCCGTCGAATCCACTCTACGGCTCTCGATGCCCTCTCTCCCTCTCTATCATAAGATCTGCTCATCAGTGGCCGGACCCCGATGCCAAAGTCATGGACGAAAGAGATCCTCACCCTCTCTCTGTCTCTCAGTCTCCCTCTCTCTGTCTCTCAGTCTCCCGCTCCCCCTCTTCGTCGAGATCTCTCTGCCGAGACCTACTTTTTGATGGTGCTGAGCCTCCCTCCTCTCCTCTCCACCTCTTCTGCTCTGTCACTCCATTCCACGGCTCTGTCACTAAGCGCCCCCTCCCTCTTCCTCATGGCTCACATCGCCCCCACCGCCATCCGGGCTGCCCCTCCCTCTCCAATGCCATCCACTGTCAGAATCCGATCTCTCTACCACTGATCTTTGCCGTCTCGACTTCCTCTCCGTCTCCGTCACTCATCGGACCCCAACATTAAGACAGTCGATCCACCGTGCCCTCACTGATCTACTATTTTCTAGGTAAGCATTGGTAAATATCATGTGGATTAAGTTGTGGAGTATTGTTCATTGCTGTGAATGTATTGGTAATATTCTGTGGATCAATTTATAGCTATATTTTTTTATGTGATTTATTTTACTTATTGAATTTGAGTAAATTTTATATTTTTATTTGTATGATCATATGATTGTATAATTTTTAGATTTTTTTTAGGTTATTGTATAATTTTTAGGTATTTTTTGTGAGATTTTGAATATGAGTTTCGAGTCCCATAATCGGATCTGAATATCTGAGATCCATTAAGATCCGAGTCCAGTACTTCAAGGCTAGACCCGTCGGGTATCCAGGTCTGGGTTCGATACCAGTAACTAAGATCGGATCTGAATCTGGATATCTAGGTTCCGACCCGAACCCGACCCGTTGACAGGTTTACTGTAGAGGCTAGACATGTGTGCGACTCAGGAACCTTCAAATCTAAGATCATCAGTTGCTGTATATTTCAACCAACGCAAGGTATTGAGATCCGATCTCAATTTTATTTTAATTTTTAGATTATATGTATGTCTTTAATCCAAAACTCGGGTAGATATAGATTAGATCTATTGTATGTAGGTTAAAGGGTTTAACCTAGATAGTTTCCGCTACTGTTTCAAAAGTTTTTGAAATCTATGCATGCAATCCTATCCGATTTTCTAACAAAATTATCTATCATGGAAGAGCTAGAAAGTGATTTTTCTAAAGATTTAGATAGTGATGATAAGATGGCACTCATAGATTTAAGAGATTTATGGGAAGAAGGCAATTTTTTCCCTAGAAGAAAGGATATACAAGAGGAGAAGGAAGCAAAGAAAAAGAAAAAAAAAAGGAGAAAGAGAGGGAGCAACCAACCATTTTCTATGAGTACAAGCTTGGACATTTCAGATCTGATTGCCCTCTATTCAAAAAGAGCTCAAAAAAATTTAGGAAGAAAGCAATGATGGCTACTTGGAGTAATGATGAAGATTTCAGCTTCAAGGAAGAAGAAGAATCAAAAGAAAAAAAGTAAATTTCTACCTCATGGCATTTGAGGATGAGGTAACTGAAAATATTTCAATTGAGTTTACTTTAGAAGAATTATACAATGCTTTTAATAAGTTACTTATTGATTTTAAAAGGATTTCACTTAAAATAAGGAACTTAGAAAACTCAATCAATCCTTGACTAAAGATAAAGAGGATTTTTAGAAGAAAAAAGAAAAACTTTTGAAAGAACACACTAACTTTATTAAAAAGAATAGTGTTTTGCAACAAGAAGTTAATAAATTAAAGCCTATTATAAATAAATTCACTTTAAGTTCTCAAAATCTCTAAATATTTATGAAAAAATAAAAAATAGTTTTTGATAAAATTGGATTAGGATTTAATATCTTAACTAAGCAAAGATTTTTGAAAAATGCTTCTATAAAACATACACCTAGAAAGCATTCAATTTTCTATTTTAAATATAATAAACCTGATCATAAAGCTATTAATTATAACCTGAAACTCTAAGAATGTTAAATCAAAAAATATAATGATTAAGCAAATGTGGGTTCCAAAAGAAACCATTTAGGGTAATCCTAGAGGACCCAATATAGCTTGAGTATATAAAAAGACTTGATGTTCCTTTTACAGGTGTGCTTGGCAACCCATGGGTCAATAAGCAAGTGATATCTTGACAGTGGATATTTAAGGCACATGATAGAAGATAAATCTCAGTTTATCTCTCTTAAAGTAAAGGATAGTAGAATTGTTATATTTGGAGATAATGATAAAGATAAAATAATTAATCTCAGTAATATCAAGATCAATCCTACTATTTTTATTGAGAAGGTATTGCTTAAAGATGGCTTAATGCATAACTTAGTATTAATCAATTATGTGGTAAAAATTTTAATATTTTATTTAAATCATCTCATTATATTATAACTAGTTTCAATGACAATGAAATTAAGTTCATAAGAAAAAGATATGAAAATGTTTAATCTTGATGATCTTAGCAAGGACAATATTGAGTGTCTAGTTGCTATGGATACTAAAATCAATGAAATTAGCTAGATTTAGCATAGTAGATTAGGATATATAAGTATGAATTCTATTGCTAGATTAATAAAAAATGATTTGATTAGAGGTTTACCTAAAATTAATTTTGAGAAGAATAAAATTTGTAATGCATGTCAATTAGGCAAGTAAATTAGATTTTTATTTAAATCTAAGAACATGATTTCAACTTCTAGACCATTAGAACTTTTTCATATAGATCTATTTGCACCTATCAAGACTACTAGTTTAGGTGATAAACATTTTGATTTTGTTATAATTGATGATTTTTCTGGTTATACATGGATTTTATTTCTTGCTTATAAAGATGAAGCTTTTGAACTGTTTGTAAAACTCTTTAAAAAAATAACAAGTGAAAAAGATTATAATATTTTAAAAATTAGAAGTGATGAAAATTATGATTTTAAAAATTTTTACTCGGAAAATAAAATTGTTCATAACTTTTCAGCCCCTAGGATGCCTCAGCAAAATAGGATGGTAGAAAGAAAGAATAAGGCTTTACAAAAGATGGCATATATCATGCTTTATGAAAATAACTTATCAAAATATTTTTGAGCAAAAACTATTAATACTACATGGCATGTGTTTAATCGTTAAAGAAAACCTCATATGAGCTTTATGAAAGAAAGAAATCAAATATTTCTTACTCTAAAGTTTTTCTTTGTTGTTATTACATTTTGATAAATGGTAAAGATATATTAGAAAAGTTTGATGCAAAATTTGATGAAAATATTTTTCTTAGATACTCATTATCAAGTAAAGTATATAGAGTGTTTAATAAAAGAACATTATTGTAGAAGAGTCCATTTATGTTATTTTTTATGAAACTAATATTTTCAAAGCAAGAGAAGTAGATGTAGATGATGACGTAGATTTCTTGAAAAGGAGATTAAAGACATGATCTTGAAAAATCATCCTTCATAAATGGAAGAAGAAAATAAAGAAAAAGATGAAGAAGTGATAATGAAGAGAGGAAGAGCATCCTTCAATAAATCTACAAGGTACACAAGACTTACCGAAAGAATGAGAGAATGCTTATAGTCATTTAAAAAAACTTATCATACATGATCCATCTCAAGGTTTTAGGATTAGACCTTCTATTAGAGATGCACTAAATCACTTTGCATTTATCTCTTATAATGAATCTAAATCACTAAAACCCCCCCCAGCCGAAGTTCGTGTCAGGAATGACCCCACGGGGATTCTACCGACGTCCGACCTGCGGTGGCAGGGAGACTTCGTCCGGACTCCTACGGGAGCCGGACTCCATCTCCAACTTCGACTGCGGACAAACTTCGTCGGACTCCCGGACTCCGTCTTCGACTGCAGGTAACTTCATCCGGACTCCTACGGGAGCCGGGCTCCGTCTCCAACTTCAACTGCAGGTAAACTTCGTCTGGACTCCTACGGGAGCCGGACTTCATCTCCAACTTCGACTGCAGGTAAACTTCGTCCGGACTCCTACGGGAGCCAGACTCCATCTCCAACTCCAACTGAAGGTAAACTTCGTCCGGGCTCCCACGGGAGCCGGACTTCCACCCTGAACTCCTGCTGAAGGTCTCGGCCTAGATTTCTCGACAAATGATCCCCATCCGGGCTTCTGCGGAAATCAGACTCCAACCGAACTTCAGCCGACAAGTCTGGACCCCCTGGCAGGCCGCAGTAACGGCCATGATTCTGCTCCACTCCCTGCGGTGGATCCTACGCGGCTCCATTACTCCCTGGCAGGCCGCAGTAACGGCCATGATTCTGCTCCACTCCCTGCGGCGGATCTTACGCGGCTCCATTACTCCCTGGCAGGCCGCAGTAACAGTCATGATTCTGCTCCACTTCCTGCAATGGATACTCTGTGCAGTTTCACTACTTCCTGACGAGTCGCGATAACGGACGCCGCTCCACTCCCCGTAACTGATTCCACGTGGCGAGCTATGGTGATAGCCACGACTCCACCTCATTACTCTTCATGATAAATTCCTCCTGGCCCCATACGGCCCACGACGAGCGATCATAAACAATCGCTATCAATCCTCTGCTCCCTCTGTCTATAAAAGGGGACCCCAGATACGTTATTCTCTAAGCTCTAATTTCTATCTCAAAACTCTGCTAAAATTTTCGTTCGAGCACTCCATTCTTGTTGAGGCAGAGAACTGACTTGAGCGTCGGAGGGTCTTGCCGGGACAACCCCACCTCCGGTTTAGACTTCTTTTGCAGGTTCCGACGGCGACCGCGACTCCCTCGACTCCAGCTTCTTCGGCGCAGATGGATTTTTGCACCAACAGGACTGGCGCTAGAGGAAGGGGGGGCTGTGTCTTCGCAGTACCCTTGTTCTTAAAGGAGCACTCAACGGGACCGCCTCTAGTCATCTTCTCTGACATCCACTCCTCCTTCCCCCACTAGATCCTCACCCAATGCCTTCTCGCGAAGCATCCACACGGCGACCCACGGCCTCCGCAGTCAAATCTCATGCTCCAGCCTCACCTCCAATTTCCCAGGCCCCACAACCTCCAACAATGGCCACCGGCATGGAGCGGTCGGACAATCGGCCTCCGACGGATTTCGCCAACACTATCTCGAAAGAATCTCGACGGGGAGTGACTGGCATATTGGTCGGACCTCCCAAGCGGCAAAAGATCGAGGAATCCATAACTTTCACTGAAGAAGATGCTCAGGGAGTTCAATTCCCTCGTAACGATGCGGTCGTAGTTTCCTTGAATATAGCTAATTACGACGTCCGCCGCATTCTTGTCGACAATGGGAGTTCAGCCGATATTTTGTTCTATGACGCCTTCTAAAAAATGTCCATCTTAGACGGCCATTTGTTTATCGGCGATGTTGTCCCGATGGAGGGAGTGATAACTTTGACTGTGGCCACGGGTCGATACCCAAGGCGATCCCGGGCTCTAGTGAATTTCTTGGTGGTGAAGGCACCGTCAGCCTACAACGCGATCCTCGACTGACCTGACCTCAATGCTCTCCGAGCCATCGTGTCAACCTACCATTTGAAGTTGAAATTCCCTACCGACCAGGGGATCGGAGAGGTCAAGGGAGACCAAGCCCTGGCCAGACACTGCTACAACATAGCCTCACAAAGAAGTGACCAATCCGATCCCTGTCCAGTTGATGGGCTGGATGCCCGCGATGACCTCACTGAGGAGAGGGGCGGCCCAATCGAAGATCTGGTTTCGATCCCTTTGAACGATGGGAATGCGGAGCATGTGGTGAAGATCGGCTCCAACCTAGGGGAAGAGGTGCGGACGCATCTCATCGATTTTCTCTGAAAGAATGCGGACGTTTTTGCTTGGGTTCCAGCAGACATGCCAGGGATTGACACGGAAGTTATGGAGCACCGCCTGGCTGTTAATCCCAAGCATCGACCGATGAAAGAGAAAGTCCGAGGTCATGCACCAGAGAGGCAGAAAGCGATAGCTGAGGAAGTGGACAAACTCCTGAAAGTCGGATTCATTAGGGAAGTCAGTTACCCTGACTGGATTTCCAATGTTGTCCTAGTCAAAAAGGCAAACGGCAAGTGGAGGATGTGCATAGACTTCAAAAAGCTGAATAAAGCCTGCCCAAAGGACAGCTACCCTCTGTCCAGAATTGATCAACTGGTGGATGCGACCTTGGGCTATGAGCTCCTCACCTTTATGGATGCATTCTCTGGCTATAATCAAATCAGGATGGCACCGGAAGACGAAGAAAAGACTGCTTTCATTACTAACCGTGGCCTTTACTGTTACAGGGTCATGCCTTTTGGCCTCAAAAATACAGGCGCAACCTACCAACGGTTGGTGAACAAAATCTTCAAGGAGTAGATCGGCCGCAATATGGAGGTCTACGTGGATGACATGCTCGTGAAAAGCAAATCTTCCATGAACCACATCGTCAATCTCGAGGAGGCCTTCGGCGCCCTCTGGAAATATAAGATGAAGCTAAATCCGACCAAATGTACTTTCGGAGTGACCTCGGGAAAGTTCCTGGGCTTTATGGTATCAAGGCACGAAATCGAAGCCAACCCGAAGAAAATTCATGCCATCCAAGAGATGGCCGCCCCGAAGTCGATAAAAGAGGTCCAACGCCTTACTGGGAGGGTGGCAGCCCTGAATCGCTTCATCGCGAGGTCGGCCAAACGGTGCTTACCCTTCTTCCAAACCCTCAGGCGGCCGAAGAACTTCTGTTAGACCCCTGAGTGCCAACAGGCGTTCGAAGAACCAAGGAGCTACCTTGGCTCACCTCCGCTGTTGGCGAAGCCAGAGCCTGGAGAGGAACTATTTTTATACCTGGCGGTCTCTCCCACGGCTCTCACGGCAGTCCTTGTCAAGGAAGAAGCAAAAGTCCAACGGTCGATCTACTATGTCAGTCGCGCATTGAGAGATACCGAGACCAGGTATCCTAAATTAGAAAAACTGACTTACACCCTGTTGATTGCAGCCCGGAGGCTCCGACCCTACTTTCAAGGGCACACCGTAACGTTGCTCACCGAGCAACCGATCAAGACAATTCTACACCGGGCAGATGCCTCTGGGAGGATGGCAAAATGGACGATCGAGCTCACAGAATTCAACATCAACTATCGACCCAGGCCAGTAGTGAAGGCCCAGATATTGGCAGATTTCATAGTGGAGTGTACTATCCCAGAGGAGGCCGAACCTGAACAAGGTGAAATTGACAGCCTGGAGTCCCGACCAAACTCCCACAAAGAAGAAGCAGGTCCCTCTGGTTGCTTTTGGGCCCTCTACGTGGATGGATCTTCCAACATGTCAGGCGCAGGTGCGGGCATGATCTTGATCAATCCAGAGGGAATCATCGCGGAGTACGCTCTGCGCTTCAAGTTCCTCGCAACAAACAATGGAGCTGAATATGAAGCTTTGATCGCAGGACTGAAGATCGCCAAAGAGGTGGGAGTAGATCGGCTCCAAGTCTACAGCGACTCCTAACTAGTAGTGGGACAAGTCAACTAAAACTATGAAGCACGAGAGGATAGCATGGCTAGGTATCTTGAAAAGGTAAAGGAGCTCGCCCCCGCCTTCAGTAGCTTCAGCATCAGGCAGATTCTGAGGATGAAAAATACCAAGGCCGACCTTCTCTCCAAGCTGGCAACGCTGGCACCGACCGAATTGCCCAAGGATGTTCTCTTTGAAGTTCTGAAGTGCCCGAGTACGGAAGAATCACGGCCCGTGATGGAAATTGACCACGAGCCCAGCTAGATCGACCCACTGACAACATATCTCAAGGACGGGGTTCTCCCCCAAGATGCAAAAGAAGCTCGGAAGCTCAGAAATCAAGCCTCCCGATATATCCTTTATGAGGACAAGTTGTACAAGAGATCATACTCTTTGCCCCTCTTAAAATGTCTCCGACCTTCGGAAGCTGACTACGCCTTGTGGGAGGTGTATGAAGGAATCTGCGAAAGCCATCTGAGGTCTAGATCTTTATCTCACAAGTTGCTCCGCCAAGGATATTACTGGCCGACGATGAATCATGACTCGGTTGAATACGTCAGAAAGTGTGACCGATGTCAGAGATATGCCAACATCCAGAGACAGCCCGCCACCGAGCTTACACCCTTGAGTGCCCCATGGCCTTTTGCGCAATGGGGGATGGATATCCTTGGACCCTTTCCCGTGGCATCAGGGCAGAGGAAGTTCCTCCTAGTAGCGATTGACTACTTCACCAAGTGGGTCGAAGCCGAACCACTAGCGAAAATCACAGAAGCTAAAGTGCAAGATTTCATCTGGAAGTCAATCGTTTGCAGGTTTGATCTGCCAAGAACTCTAATCACTGATAATGGCGGCAGTTCACGGGAGCAAGATTCATCGAATTCTGTGAAGATTTAAACATCTCCCACAACTTCACATCAGTAGCCCATCCTCAGGCGAACGGCGAAGCTGAAGTGACCAACAGAACCCTGCTACAGGGGATCAAGACAAGGCTCGAAAAGGCGAAGAAAACTTGGGCAGACGAACTTTATCATGTGCTGTGGGCGTATCGAACTACCCAAAGACTGCCCACGGGGGAGACCCCCTTTGCTTTAGCCTTCGAAACGGAGGCTGTTATCCTAATTGAGCTTAAACTCCCGTCAGCGTGAGTCGTGGCATTCAACGAACATCACAATTCGCAAGGCCTTAAAGCCAACCTCGACTTACTGGAAGAAAAGCGAGAGGTAGCTCAAGTTCGGATGGCAGCTTACAGATAAAAAGTCGCCCGCTATTACAATTCTCGGATCAAGAATAAAGTCTTTAGAGCAGGAGATCTAGTGCTTCGGCGAGCTGCTGTCTCACAACCTCAGGATCGAGGGAAGCTCATCCCAAATTGGGAAGGCCCGTATGAAGTCAAAGAAGTAGTCCGGCCCAAAACTTATTACCTCAAGGAGCTCGGAGGAGCAGACCTCCCACGACCATGGAGCTCGAAAAACTTACGAATGTATTACCGATAACTTTATTTTAAATAAAAGTTGCATATCTACATGTCTCCCCTCTTGGCACTAGCTTATATCTACAGGACAGTCAAAACAAACCGTGTCGGAAGCGGGAGGGGAACGTCTTCTCGACAAAGTCGAAGGTCCGATTTTCTCTAGACCGGATGGGGGGAGAGGCCCTGCAACGCCCATATGTGCCCCCACAGCCCTGTTAGGGACAGGAGGAGAACCTCGCCCTAACTTGAGCAAAGTCGAAGGCCTGGTTCTCTTTAGACCGGATCGGGGGAGAGGCCCTGCAACGCCCATATGTGCCCCCACAGTCCTGTTAGGGACAGGAGGAGAACCTCGCCCTAACTTGAGCAAAGTCGAAGGCCCGGTTCTCTTTAAACTGGATGGGGGGAGAGGCCCTGCAATGCCCATATGTGCCCCCACAGCCATGTTGGGAATAGGAGGAGAACCTTGTCCTAACATGAGCATAGTCGAAGACCCAGTTACACCTAGATGGATGGGGGGAAGGGCCCAGCAGCGTCCATATGTGCCCCTACAGCCGCATTAGGGACAGGAGGAGAACCTCATCCTAACCAGAGCTGAAACCTGTTACGACAGAAATAGGGGAAGAACCTCGCCCCGACACCAATTAAGGTCTGGTCATTCAAGACCAGATGAGAAAAAGGGGAACCTTCCCAGCGGCCCCTTCGCAATAAGACTCCGTCCGGACTTCTACGGGAGCCGAACTTCGCCCTCGACTTTGATCGCAAGAAGACTCCGTCCGGACTCCTACGGGAGCCGGACTTCGTCCCCGACTTCGACCGCTGGTAAGCTCCGTCCGGACTCCTACAGGAGCCGGACTTCGCCCCTGACTTTGGTTGCAGGTAGACTCCGTCCGGACTCCTACGGGAGCCAGACTTTGCCCCGACTTCACCTACGGGAGCCGGACTCCCGCAACCCCACCAAGAGCAGAGGGAAAAATCCCACTCAAAAAAGAAAAGGGGGAAAGTGGAGAGGAGTTAAAAAAGAATGCGATGAAAAAGGAAAGCGACGGACTACGTCAGCGACGAATGGAAAACAAACAACATCAAATATGCAGAGAACTTCATCTCAGCAAGGATTGGGGTTCTTATTAAGGAGCCCAGCTTCCAAGAAAGCTCTCAACGCAAGCCCGAGATAGGACGACTTCCTCAGGGTGATGAGAAGCTCAGACCTCCGAGCTCGAGCCCTAATGGGGGGCACCAAGCCCGAGCGGCCCCAGATAAATCTGCGACCTCAGACGAAGGGACAGACCGATGCGATGGCAATCGAGTATCTCCAGACGACGCAAAGATCAAAAGAAGTACGGCAAGCGACAATTCAACACATGAGTAAAAGAGGTAGCAGGAAATTCCCTTCCTATATTATTTATTAAATATGCATTATAGAGCCATTAAGGCTGAAGAAGAAGGATGAATGGAAAGGCGAGCCGACGTGGCCACAACCAGTAACCTCCGGACAACCTCAAAAAAAAAAAAAAAAAAAAAAGAGAGAAGAAAAGAAGAAAGAAAGAGAGAGAAGGGAATACAACAATAACAACGGTAAAGGAAAGAAGTTCGGCAGGCAGTAATTCGACGCAAAGTGCGGACGAAGTAACAAAACCTCCTTCTCATTTTTCGATTAACAAGATGTACGTTACATGACCCGGAGGGCCAGAAAAAGAAAACATTACTACAAGACTTGAAAGGGATACACCGGAGACCACTTCAAGCTGTCGACTTCTCTTCCCGATTCCGTCCTTCTCAGCAGTATTTTCCAGTGCGTGTGATAAGCCTCTCGGCTCTCGCCCCCTGCCTCGTTCCGCTCCATCATCGGAACCCCAACCCTAGGGGGAAAAGGATGGGATAGAATTCAGGGGGCAGCAAAGGCAACGGCAGCGGCGACGACGACCTGCTTTAAGAAGAACCGGAGATACCCCGGAGGCCGCAATGGCGCCGGAGGCATGCACCACCACCGTGTGCTCCACGACAACCACCATCCTAGGTATTTCGACAAGGTCGGCATGCGCTACTTCCACCATCCCCGCAATAAGTTCTACTGCCCCACCGTCGGCGCCGACCGCTTCTGGTCCCTCGGTCCTGAAGACATCAAGAATCCGCCACAGCTTGTGACGACAACTCTGCCCCTTTGACCGGTGTCGCCCCGTTCGGCTACTCCAAAATTCTCGGGTGGAACACCCTCACCGGCGGTCCCCATTATTAAACCCCTGTTGTTGAAGGAATTCTCCCTCGAGCCCCCTTTAAGGCGACGGGAACCCTCGGTGACAGTTTGACAGCCGGAGAACTCACAGACCGCTGTTTTCCTCCTCACACTCCTCTTGGTCTGTGACATCCTCTCGAGGTTGGCTTCCGAGGTGGGGGCCCTGGCGGGAGAACTCCTTGGAGAGGCTGGGGGACCGAAGGCGGCGGAGAGCCAGCGGGGATGGCGAAGACTGGTGCGAAGGGCGCTCGGAGTCGAAAAGGGCACCGATGGAGTGGCTGAGTGGCTAAACTCTCAGGCGGAAGAAAGGTGTCAACCCTCAAGCGAAGTGAAGCCCCTGGAGGAAAGGCGGGGGCTTAAATAAGCAACGGGGCCTGGTGCAGTTATGGTGGCAGATATCCCTAGGCCAACCAGTGCCCGCCACGTGTCCCACTCACCGCGGCATAGGGTTGACCATTCGCGGACCACTATGGCATGACGCTTAGGATTACGCCCTGGTGGGAGTTCCGAAAAGACTTTTCAGATCGCCCTAATCGAAAAAAGGCTCCAGCACGCGCGCATTAAATGCCAAGATTTTCGAGGGCGGTCGTGTGCAGAATTCAAGGAAACGACTTCGGCTGTGAAAATTTTTTGTACTTCCTTCGCTCGAAGCACGAATTCGAAAGTAGGGAGACTGGTGTTGGTTATAAAACCCCCCCAGTCGAAGTTCGTGTCAGGAATGACCCCACGGGATTCTACCGACGTCCGACCTGCGGCGGCAGGGAGACTTCGTCCGGACTCCTACGGGAGCCGGACTCCGTCTCCAACTTCGACTGCGGACAAACTTCGTCCGGACACCTACGGGAGCCGGACTCCTTTTTCAACTTTGACTGTAGGTAAACTTCGTCCGGACTCCTACGGGAGCCGGGCTCCGTCTCCAACTTCAACTGCAGGTAAACTTCGTCCGGACTCCTACGGGAGCGGGACTTCGTCTCCAACTTCGACTGCAGGTAAACTTCGTCCGGACTCCTACGGGAGCCGGACTCCGTCTCCAACTCCAACTGAAGGTAAACTTCGTCCGGACTCCTACGGGAGCCGGACTCCGTCTCTAATTTCGACTGCGGACAAACTTCGTCCGGACTCCTACGAGAGCCGGACTTCGTCTCCAACTTCGACTGCAGGTAAACTTCATCCGGACTACTATGGGAGCCGGACTCCGTCTCCAACTCCAACTGAAGGTAAACTTCGTCCGAACTCCTACGGGAGCCGAACTCCGTCTCCAACTTCGACTGCGGACAAACTTCATCCGGACTCCTACGGGAGCTGGACTTCGTCTCTAACTTTGACTGCAGGTAAACTTCATCCGGACTCCTACGGGAGCCGGACTCCATCTCCAACTCCAACTGAAGGTAAACTTCATCCGGACTCCTACGGGAGCCGGACCCCGTCTCCAAATTCAACTGCAGGTAAACTTCGTCCGGACTCCTATGGGAGCCGGACTCCGTCTCCAACTTCGACTGCAGGCAAACTTCGTCCGGACTCCTATGGGAGCCGGACTCCGTCTCCAACTTCAACTACAAGTAAACTTCGTCCGGACTCCTACGGGAGCTGGACTCCGTCTCCGACTTCAACTGCGGGAAGGCTTCGTCCGAGCTCCTACGGGATCCGGACTTCGCCTCCGACTCCAGCTACAGGTAGGATTTGTCCGGGCTCCCACGGGAGCCGGACTTCCGCCCTGAACTCCTGCTGAAGATCTCGACCTAGATTTCTCGACAAATGATCCCCATCCGGGCTTCTGCGAAAATCAGACTCCAACCGAACTTCAGCTGACAAGTCTGGACCCCCTGGCAGGCCGCAGTAACGGCCACGATTCTGCTCCACTCCCTGCGGTGGATCCTACGCGGCTCCATTACTCTCTGACAGGCCGCAGTAACGGCCACGATTCTGCTCCACTCCCTGCGGTGGATCCTACGCGGCTCTTTTACTCCCTGGCAGGCCGCAGTAACAACCACGATTCTGCTCCACTTCCTGCAACGGATACTCTGTGCAGTTCCACTACTCCCTGACGAGTCGCGACAACGGACGCCGCTCCACTCCCCATAACTAATTCCATGTGACGAGCTATGGTGATAGCCACGACTCCACCTCATTACTCTTCATGATAAATTCCTCCTGGCCCCGTACGGCCCACGACGAGGCGATCATAAACAGTCGTTATCAATCCTCTGCTCCCCCCGTCTATAAAAGGGGACCCCAGATACGTTATTCTCTAAGCTCTAATTTCTATCCCAAAACTCTGCTAAAATTTTCGTTCGAGCACTTCATTCTTATTGAGGCAGAGAACTGACTTGAGCGTCGGAGGGTCTTGCCGGAGTAACTCCACTCCGGTTTAGACTTCTTTTGTAGGTCTCGGCAGCGACCGCGACTACCTCGACTCCAGCTTATCCGGCGCAGGTGGATTTTTGCACCAACAGGATGCAAATTGGATTATAGCCATACAAGAAGAACTTAATCAGTTTGGAAAGAATAATGTATAGAACTTAATAGAAATACCTAAAAGCCATCTTATAATTGGAACAAAATAGATTTTCAAAAATAAATGGATGAAAAAAATAATGTAATTAGAAATAAGATTAGATTGATAACACAAGATTACAATTAAAAAGAAGGAATTGATTTTGATAAATGATGCGCTCTTGTCGTGAGAGTGATCAAAGATAAAAATTAACCGACTACTGCTCTATAGAATAAGATGAGTCAGGTTGAATCCTTCAAGATCTAGGATGATTGTTTTATAAAAATAAGAAATAAAAGAATTTAGAATATTTTGATTGATGACTTTTAAAACTAATCAATAGGATAATTTAATTTAAAAAGATATTAAACTTAACACATCTCAGGGATTAAGAATACGTTCTTCTTGTTAATAGAGTTTGGTATTTATTTATGTAAGGGCTTGTGATTAATTAATTTTTAAATGTAATCTATCTCTATCTGAGTACGAACCATATTCCACATATCACGATTCATCTTTTTATGAGCATAGATTATCTCAAATTCATATAAAAGAAAATAAATTAACCTTAAGATAATCTATCCCCTATTCAAATATGAATCATATCTGGTCAGGATCATGGCATGTTTTTTTGATGAGCAAATTGTTAAAAATCTAATTTATTCAAAAAAATATAATACAAATAATTAAGAGAAAAAAAAATTATTATTATTATATAAAATAAATATATAAGATAGAAAAAAATAAATAAATATGTAACGTGAAGAATTTCATCTCTTCTTTTAGATGGAAGTGTCTTAGCCGTACATCTATTTTTTTTTAATTTTAAAATAAAAAAAAATTAATCTTGTTTAGGTGGCTCCCCACCTCTCTGTTCCCGGCCTGTCCTTTTTATAGGGTCAAATCTCTCGCGTCCTGGCAGTCATGGAGTCTCAATTCCTATCGGAGTCCTTATTTGTTTAGGTTTTAAACTCTTAGCTACTGTTTCTGTTGCATCACGTCAGGCCGCCCGAGTCTCGCTCTCGTGCCCCACCAGGTCACTTCCGACGCGCCAAGCCAAGCCAAGCCGATCCCACTTGAAACTAGTGCTCGTTTCAATCCACCTGCGCTTGGACCGGACCATTACGCAACCGCTCGCACCAGGCCGCTCCCTTCTTCCAAAAGCCCAAAAAAAAAAATAATAACAGGTGTCCGCTGCTCATGCAGAGTGTGAAGTCCCAGGGTGTTTTAAATCACCCAGCCTCAAAGCCCGTGCACCTTTTGTTTTTGATTTGAATCCCATGGGAGCCCCTCTTGTGAAATTGCTGCTTTGGACCCTTGTAGGCCACGTGACTTGCTCCCATGTCATGGCCCACTGCAAGCTCAAAAGTTCAAAGCCCACTTCCTACTCTCAGGATCGATTAAAAAAAAAAAAAAACTCGAGTCTAATTTTGATTTGAATTAAATTTGATTTGATCTTCATTTAACTTGATAATTTATTTTCGATTTGGATCCAGTTTAATTTTTTTAGACTTATAGATCGGACTCTTTACATTGACAATGATCTTTCTTTTAAAATACAAACAAAAACATCAATTTTTAAGAAATAATGATCAATTAATATATGTTTTGATACTTTTATTAAGATTTTTATTATACTTATCACATCTCCCAACTTGAACTTTGCTCGTCCTCGAGTAAAAAAAGAAATTAGTATTAGATACCATCATATTCTGAAATGAGTATTTTATCGAGCAATTTTCTGAACAATCCATTGATATTCAGAAGAATATTGTTGAAATAGGTCATACGGGTATTAATACTCACTAATTTGGTAGTTAAATAAAGAACAACAATTATTTTCAAGATTTTTCTAGATTAATTCCTATTTTTATCTCTAAATTATCTACTTTAATACAAGCAAGTGCATAGTAATTCTTGTTCCTCCTTTTTCTCTCTTTTTTTTCTCTCTTTTTTTCTTTTTTTTCTCTTTTTTTTCTTTTTTTTTCTTTTTTTTTTGAAAGAGACATCTTCACACTACTCATTTTTTGATATGAACATCAATACTTTTTAAGGCAAAGAGGCCCGATTACTCAGTAGAAGATCAATATTTAGAACTTCTCTTATTATTATTATTTTTTTCATATATTTTATGAAGGAACGTTAGATACTCTACCTATGCTTATAAAAAGTGGACTCTTCTTTGATATTAACAGGAAGAGTTAGAAATGCTAGAATAATTTTTGTTCTAGATTTAACTATTTATTAAATTTTTTTAATACTTGATCCCTCAGTATCTCAAGAATTTTTTAGATGAACATCAATTATTGTTTTAAAATTTACTTGATTCAACTCAAATCTAAAGTAATCGTGTGCCTAAACACTAAATATTTACTTATTCGAGGACTTTAAATTTTTTTTTTTACAAATATTATCCTCACCCTCCAACTTAATTTTCATTGTCCTCAATAGTGTAAGAAAAAATAAAGATATGAATATAAAATAAAGAGAGATGTCATCTGACAGGTGTACTCGTGTATTGCCAAGTGCTTTCGTAAGGAGTTGTCCATTATTCTTTTGTGCTAGATGTTCCCTTAGTTCAGCACGACCTTCATGATTCCACCTGAAGTTCTTACAAAATTGGTTTTCCTCCTAACTTAGTCCTAAACTTGAAAAGAAGGTAAGCAAATTAAAATTAAAAAAAAAAAATTTGAATACAAAAGCTAGATTGTCTCTCAACAAGTACTAAGTTTAATGTTTTCAGCTAAATACTAATAGAATGTTTATCCTATTCCTACCCAAATCTTAACGTGGGTCTTTAATTCCTTACGTGATTTGGGATCTACCTAAGAATACTTCCTACATAGGACCATTGCATGACTAATTCTCTTAACAGCTAATAACCCTTTTATATAATTACATCTAAATATAACTTAAGTTCTAGTCAAAATTCTAAGGGACCTAGATCTATATACTCGATGTGCTGAGGGAGTGTTTTTGGATCATCCTTTGTAAGTTCTTCTTTTTTAGGCAAAGGTTCAACCAGTATCATGAGGGATTTAACTGTAGTTCTGGTCTTGGCTAAGTGTAATGGTCATGAAGGGTGGATACCTCATTATTATTTTCAGCTTCAAATATCTCCTCTAGTCTCTCTATCCTGGATGTTCTCAAATGATCAAACTGATCTTCTTTTTCGGGCTCTAGATCATATTGGGCTCTAGGGTCAAACTCAAGTTGGCTTGATACTCTATCCTCTTCTTGTTCACTATCCACTGTATCTATTTGGTCCAATTATATTAATAACTAGTTAACAGTTTGCATAAAATTACTCAAAGTACTTGTCATATCTGAGGTTGATTGTATCAAGACTTCTAAACTCTTTTCTAATATGCTGAGTCCTTTCTCAAGATCTAAATCTAGTTGATTATTTAGTGCTTGATTGGGCCTTAGATAGAGCTGATAAAAAAGGTGGACTCCTAATATTGCATCTTGTGACTATGCAAAATTGGAATGGTTTCCCCATTCTGGGTTGTAGGTTGGTGCATAAGGTTCATTCATATATCTTTCTTTAAATGCACTCTCCTATGTGAACTCATTTTGGAGATTTAAGAAGATTTAGAGAATCTAACTAATTAGGAAGTAAATTATACTAAGATTCAAAAGCAGTTAGGTCTCCTACAAATAAAGCAAGCAATTAAATCTACTTTAAAAGTAGTAAATTATTTTAAATTATAAAAAATAGTAAATCACTATTTTATAGAAAGCAAAATTTTTTTTTAAGTAATCTAACTAGAAAGCAGTAAAACTACCACATATGAAAAGCAATAAGGCAGAAATTTAAAGAGAGTAAGATATGCAATTAAAATGAAGCAAGAAATAAGAAATATTTTTTTTGACTTTTATTTTTTTTGAAAAACAATTATACCTAGATCCTTGACAATGGCGTCAAAATTTTGATGCACTCTAATTGCGAGAGCGATTAAAGATAAAAATTAATTGACTACTACTCCGTAGAATAGGATGAGTCGGGCCGAATCCTCAGAGATCTAGGATGATTGTTTTATGAAAATTAAAAATAAAAAAAATAGACTTATTTTGATTGAGGACTTCTAAAAACTAATCAATAGGATAATTTAATTAAAAAAGATAATTAAACTTAACACATCTCAGAGATTAAGAATCCATTCTTCCTGTTACCAGATTTTGAAATTTATTTATGCAAGAGCTTGTGATTAATTGGTTTTTGAGTGTAACCTATCTCTATCTAAGTACGAACCATATCTCATGGATCATGATCCATCCCTTTATGAGCATAGATTATCTCAAATCTATATAAAAAAAATAAATTAACTTTAAGATAATCTATCCCCTATTCAAGTACGAACCGTATGTTGTCAGGATCACGGTGCATCTTTTTGGAGAATAAATTGTTAAAAGTCTAATTTATTCAAAAAACACAACAAATGTAACTAAGAGAAAAAATTTTTATTATTATTATATAAAATAAATATATAAGATGAAAAAAAATAAATCTATAATATGAAAAATTTCATCTCTTTCCTAAGATGGACGAGCCTTAACCGTACATTTGCTCTCTCTAGCTCTCAAATTTTAAAATAAAAAAAAATATTTTCTTTTTTTTTAGGTGGCTCCCCTCCTCTCTGTTCCCGACCTGTCCTTTTTATAGAGTGAAATCTCTCGAGTCCTGGCAATCACGGAGTCTCAATTCCTATCGAAGTCCTTATTTGTTTAGGTTTCAAACTCTTAGCTGCTGTTTCTGTTGCATCGTGTTAGGCTGTCCGAGTCTTGTTCTCGTGCACCCACTAGGTCACGTCCCATGCACCAAGCTAAGCCGATCCCACTTGCAACTAGCGCCCGTTTGAATCCACCTGCGCTTGGACCGGACCCACACGCAACTGCTCGCACCAGGCCGCTCCCTTCTTCCAAAAGCCAAAAAAGAAAAAAAAGCGTCCGCTCCTCATGCAAAGTCTGAAGTCTCAGGCTGTTTTAAATCACCCAGCCTCAAAGACCGTGCACCTTTTGTTTATGATTTGAATCCCGTGGGAGCCCTTCTTGTGAAATTGCTGCTTTGGACCTTGTAGACCACGTGACTTGCTCCCACGCCATGGACCACCGCAAGCTCCAAGGTTCAAAGCCCACTTCCTACTCTCAGGACCAATTAAAACAAATGCTCTATAGACCTCTCTTCTTAGGCTTAATTTTGACTTGAGTTAGACTTGATTTGATTTTCATTTAACTTGATAATTTATTTCCAATTTGGATTCTGTTTGATTTGTTTAGACCTGCAGATCGGGCTCTTTATATTGACAATCAATTTTTCTGTAAAACACAAACAAAAGTATCAATTTTTAAAAAATAAAAATCAATTAATATATATTTTGATGTTTTTATTGGGATATTTATTATCCTTATCAATAAAATATTTGCTCCAATTGCTAGACATGAAGCTATTACATTGCTTTGAGCATTTGCATGCTTTATAGATTTCAAGCTTTTTTAAATGAATATAGAGAGTGCATCCTTTAATGGATATATTGCGGAGGAAGTTTATGTGGAACAATTTTTAGATTTTGAAAATTATAAATTTTTAAATTATATTTTTAAGTTAAATAAAGTATTATATGGTTTAAAGTAAACATCTAGAGCTTGGTATGATAGACTAAGTAGATTCTTACTTGAAAATGACTTTAAAAGAAGAAATGTTGACACAATTCTTTCTATCAAAAAAAAATCTATTGATTTTTTAATAGTTCAAATTTATATGGATGGCATAATATTTGGTGCTACTAATGAACACTTGAATGAAGAATTTGTCAAGTTAATATAGAGAGAGTTTAAAATGAGTATGATGCATGAATTAATCTTCTTTCTTGGACTTCAAATCAAGCAAACTAATGAGGGGATCTTTATAAACCAAAGCAAATATATAAAGAAAATCTTAAGAAAGTTTGGTATGGAGACTGTCAAAGGTATTGACACCCCTATGAGCTTAAATTGCAAGCTTGATCAAGATGTAAAGGATAAAATTGTAGATCCTAAGCTATACCGAGATATGATTGGATCTCTTCTTTACTTAACTATTAGCAGACCTAATATTATGTTTAGTGTTTATATTTGTGCATGTTAAAGAAAATCTTAAGAAAGTTTGGTATGGAGACTGTCAAAGGTATTGACACCCCTATGAGCTTAAATTGCAAGCTTGACCAAGATGTAATGGATAAAATTGTAGATCCTAAGCTATACCGAGATATGATTGGATCTCTTCTTTACTTAACTATTAGCAGACCTGATATTATATTTAGTGTTTGTTTTTGTGCACGTTATCAATCAAATTTAAAGGAATCACATATAATGGCTATTAAAAGAATCTTTAGATATTTTATTGATACTCAAAATGCTGGTTTGTGATTTTTAAAATAATCTTCTTTAGACTTAATTAGTTATTCAGATGCTAATTTTACTAGATGTAAATTAGATAAGAAGAGTATAATAAAAAATCTTCTTTAGACTTAATTAGTTATTCAGATGCTAATTTTGCTAGATGTAAATTAGATAAGAAGAGTACAATTTCTAGATATAAATTTGATCTTATGGTTTATTAAGAAATAAAATTCAATAGTATTATCTATAGCTAAAGCTGAATACATTATAGCTGAATTTTGTTGTGCTCAACTCTTGTGGATCAAACAATAACTAGAAGATTATGGTATGATTTATAGTAAAATCTTTATTAAATATGATAGTACAAGTGCCATTAATCTTACTAAGAATCTAATTCAGCATTTAAGACTAAATATATAGAAATTAGACATCATTTTATCAAAGATCATATTCAAAATAATGATGTTATACTTGCAATTATATCTATTAGTGTAAGATTCCACAGGACGTTGGGACGCTGGAGCAGACAGCGAGATTGGGTCTCTTGGGGTGTGACCTACAAAAAAGTCCGGGCAGAGGTTGCTCCAATAAAAATCTTTCGATGCTTAAGTCAGAACTCTTGTTCAATAGAAGGAGCATGAGTGGTAGAGTAATGGCGTACTTTTTTTTCTAAGATCCCCTTTGGGTCTCCTTTTATGGATAGAGGTGGGAGCTTTGGTTGGAGTCAGTTGGCATGATCCCATCTGACTAGGGCATAATTTGTACATAATGGTGGAACTATCATTCGAGACTCTCGAAATATGATGGCTGTGGTTGCCTTATCCATTTTGTGACAGTTATCATCTAGTAGGCATTGAATTTTGAACTAGTGCGCCAACTGGTGTTAATGAGTCGAGGACTGATAAGCTATGATCAAAAGTCAAATACTTTGTGCCATCTTCAGATGGGGAAGTCTAGAGTCAGGGTCTATTTAGCAGCAAAGAGTTGGTCGATCAGATGTGATCGATCGAAGATCGTTATCTCGTTAGATTGGATTAGTTCTTTGAGTGTGCCGATTGTTGGAATTCGGAGTTTGGTGCATACATATGTGTTTCAAAAATTTTATTTTTGAAACACCACAGTAGAGAATAAGATTATAACACTTAATCTAAATTATGCATACATTGAAATATAAAATCACATGGATCTATCTCATATGCTGAAATTGATATATGCTGAAATTCAAATTGTGATCAAATTACATATCTGTTTCGCAATCCTTTTCTTCGAATCTAGATCTGAAAAAAAAGAGATTCTCTCTGAGCCATACAAGTGTCCGGTCTCTATGAGTATCCATTCAGGATTAGCCAAAAATAGCCCTCTATAATCTGAATTTTGATTCTCCAAAATTTAGCTTGCTGAATCTAAACAAAACCTGGATCGTGATCAATGCTTGATCTTTCTCCTTGATCTTCTTCTTCTCCTCTTCTCTAGAGTTTTTTCTTGCTTTGTGCTGCTACAAAACATCAGCAACCAGCAAATTGTGGGAGGCCAACACTTTGGGTGTGGAACTCCTTGGGACTCGCGTCCCAAGAGATGGGCGTGTAGAATGCCCAAGAGAAGAGAAAGGGAGAGGAAGAGAGGGCATGGGGAGAGCCTTTGGGCATGAGGGGCTGATGGTTTGGATGCTCTAGGGAGTTTAGGGGAGATCCCTTTAAATAGGCACAAGAATTGAATCCTATTCAATCACATAATATAAGTTCTACTTACATTGGATTTCCTATTAACTTAAGTTATCCAACTTTAGGAGATCCTTTAGGCATCAATAATTGAAGCCCTTGCACCTATAATTAGAAACTTCAAAATACATCTAAGAGATGCTTCATAAGAGAACTAAAAGCTCTCTAATCAATGGACATGCCCAACTTGATCAAATCAAGGTGGCACCCAAAAATAACTATCAAGAAGATTAATTAAAAATTTGCACCATTAATTAATTTGATTCATAACCTTAAACACCCAATAATTGAAGTCATAAATCTTATCCATATAGATTATTAGCAGGTAATTAAGTTAAAATTATCTTATCAAATAAGTAATCCCAATGGAAAGATAAATTAGATCTAACCATGTGCTAGCAAGGTTATCATGAACCCAATGGATTTCTCGAAATCAATTGATACTTCATAAGCTCAATTATTTATTTTAGGCCTAATCTCTTTGTTGTGTGATCTCATAGGTTCAATTCCATCTGGTAGTGAGATATACAATGATCTCTATCATTGTATCATTGAAACTCTTTTCAATGGGTCGGAACAATTTTACTCTAACTCAGCAAGAATTGTCGATCTAAAATAATCCTAGTGAGCTATCACAATCCACCAATGAGATCTAGCAGTATGTAGTGACAATCCAATAGAACTGAAATGAACCTCTAGGTGTAGTTAACGTGTGATTCAGTCCCTCTATCATGAGTCCCAACTAGATGATAGGTCATGGATAAATCGTCAAACCTCAATATCAGTCATATGATAGATTCAATTAGCTCAGTCCAGTTGTGACTTCTATAAAAACTCTTTTCCATCAATCATACTACTATGATCGTAGATTCTTGGATATAGCCTTTCAAATCTCATAGGACTACTTCTCTTTATCAAAGTCGATAGATCCTATCTTGATGTACACCCCGCTTCTATAGTGGATCAACTATCGCCAACATCGACTACAAGCGCTTATTGAGACCCATGTTTATGTGTCAGTCAAACTTTAGCAGCCTCACTGTGAGTAGTAGTACTATCTCAAGTCAAAGAATCAGTCATACAACTACAGTATCGAGACAATCACTGACGATTGAATAGAAATCTAAGTGATCTCTTGTATGGTCACACTCAGTACTAGTTATTCTCTAACAACCACCTGCATTCATCATCTTGTCTCTACACAGTAGGCCAAAGACTCATCTATCTCGAGGAAAGTGATTTGTGTAACAGTTTATCTGAATCTATCACCATCCTCATGATGATCTAATGATCAAGAGCATTTAAGAATTGAATACACATCTCTAATTCTCAACATCTTGAGAATATGTATCGAAACTAATTCTATAGACGATTCAAGGACATATCTGTTGGGAATAGTGTCCCAAAGCCAATCGTCAGCCTGTTGATGGTTGTGCTTATTTTTTGTATTTGTACATGAATTATGAATTAATAAAAATTATTTTGGTATTTTTCATCATAAAATATTTCGTCTTCTAATGAACTCCTATGTTGTGGTGAAGTCCTTAGGACTATTTAGACTCGACAAAGGAGGATTTATCGTTTAGTCCTTAAATCTGTTCGCGACCAAATGATATGTTGTTACCAAGGTCGACAACGTTTATCAAGCATAGGTCGTTGTGTGCCATATAGGTTGGTTGTCCTCTTAACCAATGAGTGTGGAGACACTGGTATGGCATACAGGTGAGATATAAGGGTACATCTGCACTGAACGTGACTGACTCTAGAGCTATTTCTACTGTCAAGATTTACTCCGATGGAATATGGGTATAAATATCCCTCTGACCTGAGACCGCCACGGTGACTTGCAAGCAACTCACTGCACTTAGGCATTGGACTACCTGAATTTTTAATTCAGTGACGGAAGGCTACTAGGTATAGTCAAGTACTTGACTTATCGGTGCGTGTGTCAAGATGGGATTGACCACTCCAGTTTAGGAGCTGTGTACAGTCATGTTTCAATTTAGTAAAACCTTGATCAGGGTAGTCTTTGTGAGGAGTCACAGGACTGTTTGAGTTGAGCACGATTCAGAAGATCTGATCAGGGTTGACAGTTTAACCCTGTGTCATCCTAAACACAGAGGTCAAAAGGATGAATTATACAGTAACCATATTCACGTAGGTTCTGAGTATTGTGATTGTGACCATTCGATCTATCCGATCGTCGGGTACCATTGCTAGATAGTCACTTCGATTAGTACAGGAATTGGTTCTTGTGCTATCAGCTTAGGTTTGAACCTGCGGGGTCACACACATTAGAGGTTCTTATCTGATCTGATGGCTGATGTAGAATCCTACATGTTTGAGACTCAGTGATCGAGAATCAAGATTCTCTGTCATGAGTTCCACACATTATGGGTACCGAGGTCAAGAGTCCCACTGTTGGGATTCTTCGATCAGGGTTACATATCGATGAATTCTGATGTCCGATTACCCATCGGATTTGGACTCAATATTTATGAGAGGTTTAATTAATGATTTGATCGCTAATTAACTCAATTTGATTGAGTAATTATTTTTGGATCAAGTCCAATTGAATTGGATTCAGTTGGGTTTGACCCGATTAGGTTAAGAGTTGACCTAATCGTCGAGATGGTTTGGTCCCTGATTTGATTAGGGGTTGGGCTTAATCAATTCCTGATTTGATTAGGATTTTATTGAGCCTAATTAAACTTTATTAAGTTGGGTTTAAATTAGTCTAATTGGATATAACTTATTTGGTTCAATTAGATTGGTTTAAATAATTAAACCACCTTGACCCAATCTCTATGCGCCACCTCACTTCCATTGCATCCATTTTGATTCATGAGAAGAAACTTCTCATGAATTTTTTTCTCACGCCAAGCCCTCTCCATGCCCCACTTTAATATGCCAAATGGATGGATAAGGATGATTGGTTGGCCATTCAAATTCAAAATAAAGTTTGAATTTGAATGGGCAATCAATCTTTGCACCTTATCCCTTTTTTTATGCCCTATCTATTACATGAGAAAAGGTTTCTCATGAAATCACTCCATGCATAATTTAAGCCATGCCTCACGTCTTTAGTGCATAAGGGATGAGTTGGTGTCTATTTGAATTCAAAATTTGATTTGAATTCAAATGTGCAATTACTCATCTTTATCCTTTCTTTTGGATAAGACGTTTGACGTTGTTATAAAAGGAGAAGAAGAGTGGGGCGTGCAAGAAGAAGTTTTTTGAAAAAAATTTTGGGGCGTGAGAAATCTTCTGCATGAGAAGAAAGTCCATATCCTTCCAAGAGAAAAAGAAAGAAAAAAAAGTGGGTGCAAGGTTTCCGATGAGTTCCCTAGAGTTTTAGCCTGGGGTTCGAAAAGTGAGAAAGTGAGCTATGAGTGTCGTGAGCCCACAAAATCTCAGAGAAATTTTCAACATCCTCTCAAGCATGTCTGTTGATGATTCGGAGCATCCGAAGAATCGACAGATATTGATTGAAGGAGTTCGATTAGCATCCACTGTCAAAAAGGCTCTACAATGAGCTAGCACTCGTGAGGAGTCGATCAGATCGAGAGCTTCATATGGATGATCTGCAGAGGTCAGACACATTGTGTGACTATATCGTGATGATCAGACTTTTTCGACGATGATCAGATTGCGGCGATCTACTACCCGCACAAAGGTATTGTGTTCTGAACACATTACAGTAAAGTGTTTACTGTTTGAATTTAAATTTCAAATTTAAATGAATGCATGTTATATATCATATTTAGATCTTAGTGTAGGATAAATTTATGTTAATTAATTAGATTAATTAATATCTTTCCACTGTAAAATTATAATTTTAAAAAAAAATTAAAATTATCATTTTATCCCTGCACTAAATTTTTCCCACAAATGGTATTAGAGCGAGGTTCTTAGATATGATATATATATTTGCATGCGTAGATTAAGTTGTAATCTAAAAGTTTAAATTTAAAATTTGGGTAAAATTTAAAATTTGAAATTCAAAATTTAAAATTAAAAATTTGAAATTTAAAATTTAAAATTTGAAATTTAAAATTCAAAATTCAAAAATTTGAAATTCAAAATTCAAAATTCAAAATTTGAAATTTAAAATTTGGGTAAATTTTAAATTTGAAATTCAAAATTTAAAATTCAAAATTTAAAATTCAAAAATTTAAAATTTGAAATTTGTTTGAAATTTGAAATTCAAAATTTAAAATTTAAAATTTAAAATTTAAATTTTGAAATTGGTATATTTAGATATACTTGATCCAAGTGGTAAGTAATCAAATTGGGTTGGTTGCCATGGCCGTCCGGTCATAGGAGAAAAGTAGGGTTTAAAGGTCCTCTCCTCCCATTCGATGGGGTCTCCTATGGCGGTAGGGGTGCTGCTGCAATTAAATCCCATGCAGATGAAGCAGTGAAAGAAATTAATTGTAAAGGTTCAATTATGAAATTTATCATGAATGTGTTAGATTAGATCTAAAAGAATATTCATGATTTATTTTGATTGAGTTATTTTCTGTTATGTAATTAGCAATAGGATTGCTATTTATGAAATATGCTGATCTATTTATGAAATGAGTCAACATATTTGGTGAACAAAAAATAAAACCTTTCAAATTTAAAAATTATTTTCGAAATACCAAACCCTGATCCATCAGCCCAAATACTTAATTAAAAGAATTAAGTGTTGTCTAGTAGGTCTAGAATTATGAATTAAGACCTAAGACAATTGCATAAACTTGTGGGTCAATGGGTTAGATGGATTAGGTCCATAATTAGGTTAGACCTAAGGTTAGCTTAAAGAAATAGACTAAATTAGAGTAATTGGTCAAATCTAATCAAAAGTCGAATTAGATTAGATCAAGGATACTCTAGACTCAACTCCAATAGTTGTAGTTGAATGGGTCCATGTCTTTAACTAGATCAAGATGGACTTAATTCATGGCTACGCGGTGGAACCCTATTTAATAAGTTGATCAAATTAAAACTAATGAACCGGTTGGTGTCTAAGGTAAGTTTGGCATTTTGACTAGTGGTTTTTAAGCGGGAGCTACTCGCAGTGATTCGATCTCTGACGAGTTAATGGCTTATCCCCACCACTGATCTCACTTACCTGGCCAACCTGGTGAATTAGGTTTTGATTAGATCACTTGGTGATTAGGGCTCACCTATGTCATTAGGTAAATCAGTTTGACTGATTTAGGTGCTCCTAATGCCAGCTTTAATTAAATCCTTTTTAATCTGACTTGGTGAAGTCAGTGGGAGGATTGAAATTGGCTGGATATTTTCTTCTTATCTATCCTTTAATAAAATTCTTAAAAATTATTAAGTCCTAAAAATGATTAAGTTATATTGATAACTAAGTCATAGCCTCCCATTAAGTGAGTGATAATGAGTCCATTAGTTTAATAATCATTGGAGGCCCAAAGGCCTGGTGCTTATTGACTAATGGAATTATCATTCATAATATGATAATTTGGTTTGAGTCTTTCTGATGGTGGTCAGGTTGGCCGGCCAAAATCGGGCCTGATCATTTATTGGTCCGATTCACCAAATCAAATCATGTTAACGGTTGTACCTAACCAGATCTTTTCAGTGGAGGCCAAAGCCTACTGATTAGGTTCTGGGGCAAAATCAATTACTAGAAGTTGTTTAGAGAAACAACTGGTTATGAACCTACCCATAGATGCACATGGGTTGACCAACCAAAGTTGGACTCATGTGTAGTCTATGTGGATTCTAGTACCCACTAAGGAATTAAAATAATTCCTCGAATTGGAGGTTGAGGCTACCAGTTCGTAAAAATACTGGAAGAAACTTTAGACTAAAGTCCAAGTCTTTAGTATTTATAATTTATGTACTAATAGAGGTCTAATTTTTTTTTATGCAGCTATGGCCACTACCCTGTCCCTCCGGTCATTATTAGATAATGATAAGCTCATGGGACCTAATTTTGATAGCTAGTATCAAAAATTAAAAATCATCCTTGAGCATGAGCGGATCCTTTATGTAGTAACGGATCCGACACCTGAGGAGCCAGCCCCGAACGTTAGAGGGATGGTCCGAGACACTTATCAGAAGTGGCTCAATGACCGCACCACCGTTTGGTGCATTATGCTGGCGACAATGAATGATGAGTTCAACTATGGGTTCAAGAACGCCCAGCCACAGGAGATGCTTCAAATGTTGAACGACTCCTTTGGCACGCCTGACGATGTTGAAAGGCACAAAACTAGTTGTGTCATTTTCAATGCTCGAATGAGGGATGGAGCCTCAGTCACTGATCATGTACTGTACATGATTGAAATGATTGAGCACCTAACTAAACTGGGCTTTCCCCTGCATGAGAAGCTCGGTGAGGATGCGATCCTTAATTCATTGCCCAAGTCCTTCCTCTCCTTCCTTACTCATTTTCGGATGACAAAGCCTGCAGTGAACTACCATGATTTGTTGGGATTGCTGCAAAACTTTGAGAAAGATCACCAGCTCCATAAGGAGTCGGTGAATGTTGTGGGAGGGTCTTCTTCTGGTCGTCGACCCTTTAAGAAAGGGAAGAAGAAGAACAAGAAGAAGAAGAATAAGAAGGTGCAGCTGCATGCTGGGACATCTGCACAGGGTCAGACCAAGAAGCGCAAGCCCGACCAGAGCCAGGCGGAGTGCTTCTTTTGCAAGAAGCAGGGGCACTGGAAGAGGAACTGTCCTTTATACATTGCTTCCCTGGACCCGAACAGACCGAAGAAGAAGCAAGGTACTTATATGATAACACCTTGTAATTTTTTCATTTGTGATACTTCTGCCTGGATATTGGATACCGGAAGCCCTTATCATATTTGCAATTCGATGCAGTATCTGCAGGTCAGTAGGAGATTTGATGAAGGCGAGAGATTCCTAAACGTTGGAGATGGAAGCAAAGTTTCAGTTCTAGCATTAGGAATCATGAACCTTGTAATCAATTCTCGAAACGTAATTCTGAGTGAATGTCACTATTGTCCAAGCTTTTTATTAAATATTATTTCTGTAGGCCTTTTGACCATGAACGGTTATCAATTTTTAATAACAAAAAATATTTGCAATATCATTTTGAATGGTGTTACAATATTTGTTGGACAACTTAATAATAGAATTTACTTTCTATCACAACCTGTTAATGTGGTTCAAACCTCCGGTAAATGCCTTAGAATAGATAAAGTGTCAGAAGTCTACCTTTGGCACTATAGGTTAGGTCATATCAATAAGAACAGAATAAACAGGTTGGCTCAAGAAGGAATTCTTGAAGTAGGTGATTGTGAATCACTTCCAACCTGTGAGTCCTGTCTTCTTGGTAAAATGACCAAATCATCTTTTACTGAAAAAGGTGAGCGAGCCAGTGAATTCCTGGGTTTGGTACATTCTGATGTATGTGGACCCATGAGCTCAAGTGCAAGAGGTGGATATTTCTACTTCATAACCTTCACAAACGACCTATCGAGGTATGGGTATGTCTATTTAATGAAGCATAAATCGGAGTCGTTTGAAATATTTAAATTATTCCGAAATGAGGTAGAAAAACAAACTGGAAAGTATATTAAAACTCTTCGATCTGATCGAGGAGGTGAATACCTTTCCAATGATTTTCTGATATATCTTGGGGAGAATGGGATTCTCTCTCAGTGGACTCCTCTTGGAACACCACAACATAATGGTATATCTGAAAGGAGGAATCGGATCTTGTTGGATATGGTTCGATCCATGATGGAATTTGCTGGTCTGCCGATCTTCCTCTGGGGATATGCACTCGAATCGACTTGTTACCTTCTAAATAGAGTTTCGAGTAAGTCTGTAACCAAAACACCATATGAGATATGGATAGGATGTCAGCTAGTACTCTCACACCTTAGGGTTTGGGGGTGTCCGGCTTATGTTAAACGCTTAATTATGGACAAGCTTAGACTTAGGTCTGACAAGTATAATTTTATAGGGTATCCAAAAGAGACCAAAGGGTATTACTTCTACCTAGCTGATGAGCAAAAAGTGTTTTTCTGCCTTAAGACAATCTTTTTGGAAAAGGAGTTCCTTAGTGAAGGGACTGTTGCCTCTAAGGTCGAACTTGACGAAGTTCGGCAGGTGAAAAAATCGACACAAGTTGCTAAACCTGAACCATATTTGGTTAGATCAGATCCGGAATCCATTGTTCAAGCACCCTTAAGGCGATCTGGTAGAGTATCACGTCAATTGGACAAATACAATGGTTTCTTGGTCCGAGACGGTGATCCTATCGAACTTGATGAAAATGATGAGGATCCGATCACCTACATGGATGCAATGCAGAGATCTGACTCTGAGAAATGGCTGGAGGCCATGAAATCCGAAATGAAGTCCATGAAGGTCAACGATGTGTGGACATTGGTTGACCCACCCGAAGGAGTAAAACCCATAGGGTGTAAGAGGGTCTTCAAGAGAAAGAGAGGTGCAGACGGAAAGGTGGAAACCTATAAAGTCCGTCTGGTTGCCAAGGGATATCGTCAATGTTATGGTATAGACTATGACGAGACGTTTTCTCCTGTGGCAATGCTCAAATCCATTCGGATTATGCTTGCGATAGCTACCCATCTGGACTATGTGTTGCCCAGCTATGCAACCCAAGAGGGGGGGGTGAATTGGGTTTCTAAAAATTTTAGACTTAATTAATTACTTATGATGAACAAGACAAAGATTTTAATTTAATATTAATTACCTAAAGCAGGAATGCAAGAATATAATAAAGAAATAAAGTGAAGCGATAAAGCACACCACAAACACAAGGATTTATAGTGGTTCGGTGCCAACCTTGCACCTACATCCACTCCCCAAGCTCCTACTTGAGAATTTCAATCCACTATACTTGTATTCAACCCGAATACAAAACGTCGGAAACTCCGACACTAGCTATCCCAAGCTAGTCTACTTGTTTCCGGGTACAAGTAAACCCAAAACACTCCGATTTCAGGTTCGGATCAATCTTTCCTTGTTTTGGAAATCCTCCAAAAACAAGAACAATTACTTACAAAAGTAAGAAAATTTAGAGCACAAATTAATACAATAACAGCTCCTTAAATGAGCGAATATAACAATTAAAAACACTTTACTCAAATGAAGAAACCCTTTTTGAATTTTCTCAAGGTGGATGAACTCTTGAATGAATGCTTGAGAAGAGGATGATCGTTGATTGAAGATCTCTTGAAGGCTTTGAAAGATCTCTAAATCAAGGTTGAAACAATAGGCGTGACAAATTCTCTCTTTGAATGCTCTTGAATCTCTTTCACAATCTCTCGTGTGGATTTTGGATCCTCTTTTTTTTTCTCTCAAATATCTCGTTGATCACTTTTTCGTATATTTTTGGATTCTCTCAATGAATTTGATCTCTCGTTTGATCTGCCGATTGATCTGCAATTTCTTTCACCATTTGAAACATTTTATAGCATTAGAAGCAAGAGAAAACATATTAGGCAGAAAAAGAGCCGTTAGAGCATTTTTAGGAAGCATAAAAGACAATTAAAATGGACAAAAAAATAGCCGTTGCTGACATTTTCCATCGCAGGGATCGACTCATGAGTCGACTCATGCTTCAGGAGTCGACTCATGAGTCGACTTCTGTTGCAAAGACCAGAAATATGGATTTCTAGATTTTTTGGCCCAAATCAGCAGAGGTCGACTCATGAGTCGACTCATGCCTTGTGGGTCGACTCATGAGTCGACTCACAGGTCGTGCCAAGCCAAAAATCCAGCGTGCCATGGGAATTTTTTTTTGCATGCCAGTCAGCTCATAGTGCCATGAGTTGACTCATGAGTCGACTCATGCATTTCAAACCTTCATAACTTCAAAAATATAAGTCCAAAAACAATGAAATTTTCACCAATAGTTTACAAATCATTTGTTCTATCAATTGATACTATCAAATCAGGATTTTAGTAAAATTACGATTTTGCTCTTGAAGAGCATAAAGACTTTTTCAATTTAAAATTATTTGTATCCCTTCAATCTGCTTTGTAATCATCAAAATCAATCTAGGAGCAACAATCTTCCCCTTTTTGATGATGACAAAACATTTGAACAAAAATATTTATGTGAATCACTAATTTCAAAAGAATGCATTATAGGTGTATATTCTTGAAAAGAGTATGATTCTTTTGGCATGTAATATAAATGGTCATATACAAAAATAATTTGTCCATTTGCTTAAGGATTTGAAGATATGCTCATTTGATTATGTGATTTTGGTGTTAGAGCGGAAAACTTGTTTTTGTTATCAGATTGAGCTGTATTTTGAAAATTCCATTCTCATTTGATTTTAGTTTTAGCATCAGAGCAAAAAAAAATACTTATGTGCTAAAAAAAATTATGTGTGCCAAAGTATGTTTACGAGTTGATTTTGAAAGTGTATTAGCTCATTTTGAGTTTAAGATATATCAGAGCAAGAGAAAAGAAATAAATTTTGCAATGTATCAGAGCAAGAAAAATAATTTTTACAATGTTATCAGTAAAGATTTTACAATGTATCAGAGAAAATTTCACACTGTATCAGAGCAAATTTTATAATATATCAGAGCAAGTTAAAAGAAATTTTAGGGTGTATCAGAGTGAGTTAAATTTCTTAAGATGTATCAAGGTGAGCATATGTAAAGCATTGTACTTAGCATTGTATTTTTGATATTGTTCTTTAAATTTTCAATTCATTCATTAATTTTCCATAATTTGTAGTTTTGATTGCTTTTTCTTTAATTGCTCATAATTTTTCTTTAATTGCTCATAATTTATGGTTTTGCTTTGGATGGCTTTTTGTTTAATTTCTGTCTGATACCAAATTTCTCAAATTTTTGTTTAATTTCTCAAATTTTTGTTTAATTTCTCCAATTTTTGTTTAATTTCTCAAATTTTTGTTTAATTTCTCCAATTTTTGTTTAATTTCTCTCCCTTTTTGACATCATCAAACATGGTTAACTCTTCCTTTTTCTGAAATATTCTTTAATTTCTCTCCTTTTAGAGTTTATCACAGATGTTTGCTCCCCCTTAATATAGCAATAATCAACAGCAAACAACAACAAAGAGAAGACAATATTTCAACAAGGAGAATATATATAACCAAAATATGATCAACATCATTACAAAAGGTAGAAATATAAGTAAAAGATGATTCCATTAATACCATAATTGTTTCATTACATAGTTCTTAAAATAAAAGTCAACTAGCTAATTGTCAATACATGACCCCAAAATTCATATCCTAGAACAAGACACTAACTCCTAGGACCTAGTAATGATCAAGACAAATCATGGATCGGAGTCATCAGATATGATATGAGAAGCTGATGGATCAGAAGTGCGTCCTCTACCCCGTCTGCCTCTGGCACGAGCAGGAGAACGAGATGAACTGGGAGGCTGAGTACGCTGAGATGCTAAGGACTGAACAGAAAGGGTGAGTCTGATAGAATCAAGTACGTTCAGTGCTCTGGAAATAGATTGAAGTAGAGCAGTGAGCTGAGTGGTAGCATGCTCACTCGATCCTCGGATCTCTTTCCTCAGTAATTCATATCCACCTTCTAGAGCTCCTCTGAGCCTGCCAGTCTCTGCAGTGAGGTCTGTGACCTCAATAGTTGACTCCTGTGGCTTAGGATGGGCCAAAGCAAGGACTTGCCCTTGCAAGTCAAGAACTCTGCCAGTCAGTCTCCAGACTGTGTCCTCAAGCTGCTGGATCCGGATGGACTGATCTGATATCATCTGAAATACAGTGGAGATGTGGGGAGTCATGGTCTGATCAGAAGAGGTGGCTCCAGGTGCAAAAGAAGTACTACTCCACTGGCTAGTCAGCAAAGAAGCCACATGCTGTGAAATATGCTCGATCTGATCGTCAGCCAGTCTGAACTCTGAATGAGGTGCTCTTCTCTCTGGCTGATACACTGGTGTGGACATCCTAGTAAACTCTGAAGGGCCAGCCTCTGTATCAGGAATGAACTGGATAACTGGTGATGCTGCCCTGAAGTCATGGACAGGAGATGATGGACCTTCTTCTTCTACTCTCTCTTCAGTTCTGACTTCAGCTCTATCTTCAGTTCTCTCTTCAGTTCTCTCTTCAGTTCTCTCCTCAGATCCCTTGATCCAACCACCATCAGTCTTTATAAATCCCATTCGGTGCAGGGTGTGTTGGTTGAAAGTGTCCACATGAGAGAGCTTAGTAGAAGCCTCCCCCTCACAGCTAACTCCAAACCTCCTAAATACTCTAGTAAGGGCCATACCATAAGGCAAGTGTGCCTTGGATCTGTTCAAAGTTTCTCTCATGGCCTCTATCATAAGTGCAGGGAGGTTTAGGGGGGTCTGAGTGATGACATGAAACATGACACATACATCTCTGCTGGAAAGTAAGTCATGTCTACCACTCCTAGGAAAGAAGAGCTTTGTTACCATCTGATGCAGGACCCTCATCTCAATGGACAAAATCTTTGCTTCCAATTTGTTTAAACTTCCTGAATAGGTTTCTCCTAGAATAATTCTGATCCCCTCTTCTTTTACTGGGAGTTCCATATATGAGTATCCTTCACTAGGCAACTGAAGTATTTCTCCAATATCCTAGAATCCAAGCAGATATCAATTCCCTTGACTGTTGAAGTCACTGACCCACTTCCATAAAGTAGATTCTGGTAGAATTCTCTAACTAGGTCAACATAGGTGACTTCCTTAAGGGAGCAGTAGAGTTTCCATCCTTAATTTTTAATCTTACTTGCAAAAGTAAAGCCCTTTTTCTCAAAGAACCGAAAATCTATATTTTTCCCGGTTTCGACTTTTCTATCGGAAAGAGGATTCTTACTGGGGCTTTGGAGGGATTGAGAGGGACCTTGAGCAGGTACTGAAACTGGAGTGGGAGCAGTTGAAGACTGAGCATGCCTTTTCTTTCGGACAATTTCTTCAGGCTCACGGATTGACTTTCTTCTTTGGGGAAGTTTCATCTTCGGAGCCATATTCAATAAAGTAGCAGACAAGAAGACTTGAATTGAGTGGAGGAGGGATCACAAGAGAGTAAAGAAGGATTTTGGTGGAGAAAAGAAGTGAATTTTGGAAGTTCGGTAAAGTGCTAGGGCACGTTCCAACCGCGCCAAGCAATGCGAGAAAGCACAAAAAATCCCTTTCTAAGGTGGCGATTTTTGGTGGAGAGGAGGAGGGAGAATTGCTTCGAATTGGATCCTTGGATTTGGAACAAAAAGAATTGGAGAAGACGGCTTTTTGAAGGAAGACGATGAGAAGATGAGTCGTCTCACAAACAGGGATCCAGTATAAAGACAATGAGCCCGTGGGAAGTTTGAGGAAATAACAAGTTTGCCATTGAGTCGACTCATGGGGGTCGACTCATGAAGTTCAGAAATTCAGAAAAAATGCGAATAAATTCCAGAAAAATTCAAAATTTTGGGAGAAGGAATTTTGCTCAATGATAAGTTTTTAGAATGATAAATTTGAGCTTTTGGGATCGGGATAAATGTTGAAAATTGAGCTCTAAGAGTTTTTGACATCAATTCTTTGGAAATTGAGAAATTTAGGCATATGGATCTAGAATTCCTAGATTTCTCCTAATTTCACAGAATCTATCCTCACTAAGGGCCTTTGTAAAGATATCAGCTAATTAATTTTCAATGCAAACATATTCAAGAATTACATTTTTGTTTTGAACATGTTCTCTTATAAAATGATGTCTTATTTCAATATGTTTGGATCTTGAGTGTTGAATTGGATTTTTAGATAGATTTATGGCACTTGTGTTGTCACATCTTATTGGTGTTTCATTAAGTTTGATTCCAAAGTCTTCGAGTTGTTGCTTAATCCACAAGATTTGAGCACAACAACTTCCGGCTGCAATGTATTCGGCCTCAGCCGTAGACAGTGCTACCGAATTTTGTTTCTTGCTAAACCATGAGATTAGGTTAACTCCAAGAAATTGGCAAGTTCCACTTGTGCTTTTTCTATCTAATTTACATCCAGCAAAATCAGCATCTGAATATCCTAATAAATTAATTTGTGAGTCCTTAGAGTACCATAACCCTAGAGTTTGTGTACCATTTAAGTATCTAAGGATTCTTTTAACAGTATTCAAATGAGATTCTTTAGGATTAGATTGATATCTAGCACATAAGCAAACACTAAACATGATATCAGGCCTACTTGCAGTTAAATATAATAATGAGCCAATCATACCTCTATAGTATTTTAAGTCTACACATTTACCTTCATCATCCTTGTCAAGCTTACATGAGGGACTCATAGGTGTGCCAATTTGTTTGCAGTTCTCCATTCCAAATCTTTTGAGTAGTTCCTTGGTGTACTTGCTTTGGGTGATGGAGATTCCCTCTTTTGATTGTTTGATTTGGAGTCCGAGGAAGAAGGTGAGTTCTCCCATCATGCTCATCTCGAACTCCCCCTGCATAAGCTTAGCAAAGTCTTGACAAAGGGATTCATTAGTAGACCCAAAAATTATGTCATCAACATAAATTTGTATAACTAGCATATCATTTTGATTTCTTTTAATAAATAGGGTTGTATCTACATTACCTCTTGAAAAACCATTATTTAGTAGAAATTTGCTTAGCCTTTCATACCATGCTCTAGGTGCTTGTTTTAATCCATATAAAGCTTTATTTAATCTAAAGACATGATTAGGAAAAGCATGATTTTCAAATCCAGGGGGTTGTTCTACATATACTTCTTCAGAGATATATCCATTTAAAAATACACTTTTAACATCCATTTGAAATAATTTGAATTTCATAAAGCAAGCATATGCAAGTAGAAGTCATTAGCTTCTAATCTAGCAACAGGTGCAAAGGTTTCATCAAAATCAATTCCTTCTTCTTGATTATATCTCTTAGCAACTAGTCTTGCTTTATTTCTAATTACATTTCCATGCTCATCTAATTTGTTTCTAAAGACCCATTTTGTGCCAATTATTGAATAATCTTTAGGTCTTGATACTAAGGTCCAAACATTATTTCTTTCAAATTGATTAAGTTCTCTTGCATAGCATTAATCCAATTATGATCATTTTCAGCTTCTTCAAAAGTTTTAGGTTCAAGATGAGATACAAAAGCACAATGATTAACTACATCTCTAAGTGAAGAACGGATTTTTACCCCATGCATAGGATCACCAATAATTAACTCCTTAGGGTGGTTGTGAACATACCTCAATTCCTTGGGTAGGTCATTTGTACCTTGAGGTTGTTCTTGAGTTTCTTCACCTCTCTCATTTTGTTCGTCTTCTTGATCCTTGTCTTCTGGAGTTGCTGAATCTTTCAGAGTGATCTCTTTCATACCTTCTATTAGTGGATCTGCATCATCAACACCCTCATTCTTCCTTGAAGGAAGATCGTTAGATTCATCAAAAACAACATGTATGGACTCCTCAACTACTAAAGTTCTTTTGTTGAAAACTCTAAATGCTTTACTAGTGGAGGAGTAACCTAGAAAGATTGCTTCATCTGATTTTGCATCAAATTTACCAAGTTTTTCTTTGCCATTATTTAATACAAAACATCGGCAACCAAAAATATGAAAATATGCAATATTTGGTTTTCTTCCTTTCCAAAGTTCATAGGGGGTTTTCTTTAAAAATTGTCTAATTAAAGCACGATTTAAAATATAACATGCTGTGTTAATTGCTTCCGCCCAAAAATATCTTGGAAGGTTGCTTTCACAAAGCATGGTACGGGCCATTTCTTCTAAGGTTCTGTTTTTCCTTTCAACTACCCCATTTTGTTGGGGTGTCCTAGGAACAGAGAAGTTATGGCCAATTCCATTTTCATCACAAAAATTTTCAAAATCTTGATTTTCAAATTCAGTTCCATGATCACTTCTAATATTTTGAATTGAAAACCCTTTTTCATTAGAGACTTTTCGATGAAATTTAGTGAAAATATGAAAAGTTTCATTTTTGTGAGCCAAAAAGAAAACCCAAGTAAAACGAGAGTAATCATCTATAATTACAAAGCCATATTATTTTCCTCCTAGACTAGTGGTTCTGGTTGGTCCAAATAAGTCCATATGTAAGAGCTCTAAAGGTCTAGAAGTTGAAACAGTATTTTTGGATTTAAATGAAACTCTAGTTTGTTTTCCTAATTGGCATGCATCACAAATTCTATCCTTTTCAAAATTCAGTTTTGGCAAACCAAGAACTAAATCCTTTTTAATTAATTTTGAAAGAGAATGCATGCTAATATGTGCAAGTCTACGATGCCACAACCAACTAGTTTCATTAATTTTAGCATTCAAGGATACTAGGCATTGCATGTCTAATTTGGCTAAGTCATTCAAATCTACCATATAAATATTGCCATGCCTATGTCCTATAAATTTAATGCCATCGTTAATAGGACTAGTCACAATGCAAACAGATGATTCAAAAACTACTTTATACCCTTTATCACAGAATTGACTAATGCTAAGTAAGTTATGCTTTAAACCTTTAACTAATAAAATATTCTCAATGTATTTGGAGGGAGTGATACCAATGTTACCTATCCCGATGATCTTTCCTTTGCCATTATCTCCAAAGATAACCATCCCTCCATCCTTAGCATCAAGCGTGATGAATTGTGATTCATCACCAGTCATGTGTCTCGAGCATCCACTGTCAATATACCATTTCCTATTTCCTTCTTGGGATGCTAGACACACCTGCAAGCAAAGGTCAAGTTTCTGTCTTAGGTACCCAAGCTTTCTTGGGTCCTTTTAGGTTAGTCAAAATGGTTCCTTTTGAAACCCATATTTTCTTTGTGTTTGCATATTTGTTAATAAGACATGTGTATGATTTATGTCCTATTCTTCCATATTTGAAACAAGTAATATTTGTAGACTTGTTACTTGAATAATTTACGTAAATATCCTTCAGAAATTTTTGTTTCTTCAGGGGTTTATAGCCAAGTCCAGCCTTATCATATATAGATTTCTGATTATCAAGAATCATATTTAGTTTGTTTGAGCTTAAGGTGAACTTATCTACTATAGATTTCAGCTTGTTAATTTCATCCTTTAAGTTTTGATTTTCTTGAATCAAGGTGAATTTTTCAATTGAAAGGTTTTCAGCTTGTTTCACTAAGGACTGATTTTCTAATTTCAGTTCTTTATTTTTCTTTCCTAGTTTCTTTAATTCATCAATTGAATCATAGAATGCTTCATGCAATTCTTCAAAAGTAAATTCACCAGTGGATTCAGAAGTTACCTCATTTTCGTGTGCCATCAGGCACAGGTTGGCTTGTTCTGTTGAGGTTTCCTCGTCGGAGCTTGAGTCATCACTCGCACTCCAAGTCGCCATCATTGCTTTCTTTTTGAACTTTTTGGGACCTTTTTTCAGTTGTGGACATTCGGATCTGAAATATCCCGGCTTCTTGCACTCGTAGCATATAAGGGGTTGATCTTTCTCTTTTTCTTTGCTTTGTTCCCCTTTTGTGAACTTCTTTCTCATCCCTTGTTTCCTTTTTCTTAGAAACTTCTTAAATTTTTGGGTGATGAGTGCCATCTCTTCATCCTGTTCTTCATCTTCAGTGTCATCCGTTTCATAATCGGCGAAGTTGTGGATTTGAGGGTAATGGTTCTTTTCTTTTTGACTTCATCCTCTTGATGTTGCTTCATGCTAAGTTCATAAGTCATCAAGGATCCAAGAAGCTCTTCTAGAGGTAGAGTGTTCAAGTCCTTTGCTTCTTGGATGGCAGTCACCTTGGCTTTCCAAGTTCTTGGCAGTGACCTGAGAATCTTCCTTACAAGTTCACTGTTAGTATAAGATTTGCCAAGACTCTTCAAACCATTAATTATATCAGTAAAACGAGTAAACATAGCAGTTATGGACTCATCATGTTCTATTTTGAACAATTCATATTTATGCACTAGCATGTTTATTTTAGTCTCTTTTACTTGATTTGTTCCCTCATGGGTTACTTCTAACCTATCCCATATTTTTTTAGCAGATGCACAAGTAGAAATGCGATTAAATTCATTTGCATCTAGTGCACAATAAAGAACATTCATAGCTTTGGCATTTAATTGTGCCAATTTCTTATCAACCTCATCCCATTCTTTCTCGGGTTTGGTTGACTCCTCACCATCTATAATCTTGGTGGGTGTGTGAGGACCGTTCACTATGATACTCCACATATCATAGTCGAGTGCTTGTATGAATATCTTCATCCGAGCTTTCCAATAGGTGTAATTAGACCCATTGAAAAGTGGAGGTCGGTTTGTAGATTGCCCCTCGACTAGAGAAGTACCGACATGGGTTGCCATAGATCTTTGGCTCTTTAATTGTTAGATCAAAGAAGGGCCAGAGCACCGGGCTCTGATACCACTTGTTGCCCAGCTATGCAACCCAAGAGGGGAGGGTGAATTGGGTTTCTAAAAATTTTAGACTTAATTAATTACTTATGATGAGCAAGACAAAGATTTTAATTCAATATTAATTACCTAAAGTAGGAATGCAAGAATATAATAAAGAAATAAAGTGAAGCGATAAAGCACACCACAAACACAAGGATTTATAGTGGTTCGGTGCCAACCTTGCACCTACATCCACTCCCCAAGCTCCTACTTGAGAATTTCAATCCACTATACTTGTATTCAACCCGAATACAAAACGTCGGAAACTCCGACACTAGCTATCCCAAGCTAGTCTACTTGTTTTCCGGGTACAAGTAAACCCAAAACACTTCGATTTCAGGTTCGGATCAACCTTTCCTTGTTTTGGAAATCCTCCAAAAACAAGAACAATTACTTACAAGAGTAAGAAAATTTAGAGCACAAATTAATACAATAACAGCTCCTTAAATGAGCGAATATAACAATTAAAATCAAATTAAGCTAAATAGCAATCTAATTGTTAATTAATTCTTCTATAATTTACTAACCATTAGCGAATTAATTTACTACAACTATTATATGAGGTTAATCATCAATCATATTGACGATTTTATCCTTGGATGATTCTCAATCATCGATCAGTCATTTGATTAGTTAGAAACTTCTTATGATTGTGATCCCATAGATTCAAACCTAAGCTGATAGCACAAAAATAAATTTTTATATCAATCAAAGTAACCATCTAGCAATGGTATCCGATATCTAGATAGATCGAATGTATGCGAAGCAACATCCAAGAATCTAATAGACTATAGTTACCATATAATTCATGCCTTTGACCCTCGGTGCTTAGGATGACTCAGAGTTAAACTGTCAATCCTTATCAAAACATCCATAATATGTCTCAATCTCAAAAATCTTGTGACTCCTCACAAGGACTACCCTGGTCAAGGTTTTGCTGAATTAAAATATAATGTAGCACAACTCCTGAAACTAGAAGCGGTCAATCTCATCTTGACTCAACACTGACTTAACAAGTATTTGACTGTATCCAAAAATTTTTCATCACTCAATACTAAAGCACAGTGAGTTGCTTACAAGTCACCGTGGTGATCTCAGATCAGAGGGACACTTATACTTATATCCTTTCAAAGTAACTCTTGATAGCAGAGTGCTTTAAAGTTGGTCACGTTAAGTGAGATATACTCCTATATCTCACTTGCATGCCAACCAATATCTCCACACTCTTTGGTTAAGAGGACAAACAACCTATATGGCACATAACGACCTACATTTGATATAGCTATTGTCCTAGTAATAGTATATCGTTTGATCGCGAACAGATTTAAGGATTAAATGATAAATCTTCTTTTATCGATCAAAATAGTCCTAAAGACTTCATTACAACATAGGAGTTCTACAAGAAGATGTACACAAAGTGATGAAAAAGCCAAATATCATTTTATTAATTATAATTCATATACAATTTATATATATGAGTACAATTGTCAATAAGCTGACGATTAGATTTGGGACACAATTTGTAACAGTTAGGTGGGTGTTCTTATTCATCCTTCCTTACCCATCTATCTTCTCTTCTTTCTTTTTTCTCCAGACTACTTTTTTGCCTTCTTTACTTTGACTCAAATGGTGGGTTTCGACGATCCTATGGGGGACCTATCCTCTCCGACGATGAATCTCGAGAACCTGACTGAAGAATGGAGCGAGATTGGCCCAGCACCTTTGGCTTTATACTAAATTTGAACGACTTGAGTCAGATACAGATTTAATATGTAGTCCCTTGGAGTTTGAGTTAGAACTCCTTAGGATCGACGATTGGGTGAATAAACTATCTCCTAGTCAGCTCGGCATGTGCAAAGAGATGCTTCAAGTGGGCTTGAAGTTTTCTATTCCCCCTCTTATCTATGACATCTTCTATTTCTATAGCCTTTTGCTTAATGCAATTGTTCCAAATTTTCTTAGATTTGTAGTGGATTTTTTGATCATCTGCATTATGGCCAGCGTTTAGCCATCTATCTCTCTTTTCCATTCCTTCTTCACCATCAAGAGCCACGTATATGCTAGAGACTAGTGGTACTTTTCCTCTTAGTGAGGGTCTCTCTTCTGATAAAGGATGCTCCTTCCTCCATCCAAGGATGGAAGGAGCAGTTTCTTTTTGTTTCAAGCTCCTAAGTGGGTGACTGAGACTTACCGAGCTGGGGTCGGCCAGAAGCTTCTGCCTTTCGAGTTCCAAAATTGGAGGTTGAAGAAGAGGGTCATTTTAAGACCCTTAGGGATTTCAAGGTTCCCTCTATCGATGAGTTGTTGTCTGATGAAGCCCTCTATAACACGGGGCTAAGTCAAGCCAACCCCAGGGGTGAGTAGTGTAGTCATCCCCTTCTCTTGTTTCTTTTCTTTTATATTTCTGACCATCTTTCGGTGATTACAGAGATGAGGCTTGAGGATCTAGCCAAGATGAAGATGAACCTTCCAAAGAAGAGGAAGGCTCCACCATTAGAAGGCACTTCCAAGAAGCCAAGAATCGCTGTAGTCAGTTGGAAAGTAGCTTTGGCTGAGCGGGCCTTAGTAGTGGAGGCCACTACTACAATGGCAACCACTGTCCCCTCGGGCCTCCACCGATGGCTAGGGCCCCTGTCTCTGCCATTTGGATGCAGGCATCTCTGCCATCCATGGATCATCCTCCAACTCCTTCCATGTTCCCGCTTAGAGATGGGGCTCAGCCTTCTCCGATGGTTGGCCCAAGCAGACTGCCTCCCCTAGGAGACCAGGTCGACACGGATATTCAGCTCCCTTCGATCCCTGAAGATGCAACTTTTGATAATTGGAGGGTCATTAGGGAGCTGATTGAGAGGATGATCCTCCCCATAGAGTTGGAGGGAATCGATAGCATGGACTTGGATGACCTGCAGCGACATACTATGACTACCATGCATCAGGTGCTTTCCTTGCTCTTTTTTTATTTTTTGATTCTTTCTCTCTTCTTCACCTTCTTCCCTAACATGACTTTGGTATAGATGCTTTATTTTTTGGTCATCCTCCTGAACCACATGTATAGAGTGAAGATTATGAAGGATCTACACTGACAGGCTAAGTCTACTGCCGTGGAGGTGCATATGCAAACTGAGGTGGCCATGGGAGAGGTTGAGCACTTGAAGGACGTGCTGAATAAGACTAACACTGACTTTGCTCAAAGGTAGAAGGAGCTATGGAGCATGCAAATTATAAAGATTGAGAAGATGGTCGAGGATCGATTTGCCGACACTGAGTAGGAGGCTGAGGGGTGAATTGCCGAGGGCTGTCAATCGATAGTGGAGTGTTTTAGGGCCTTGGTAGATTTTGCATGGGAGAAGGCTCAAGCAGTCGAGAGCTTTAAGGCATCAAAGGAGTTTCATGACATTAAGGTCGTATTCAGTCAGGAGGTCTTTAATATGTGATACGAGACTGGATATGAGGACTGCTACCATCGAGTTGCTACTCGGCTCCCTAAGGCTGATCTTTTCTTTCTAGATGAGGATGAAGGGGGAGAGGAAGCTGAAGGGGAGCTAATTCTCTCTGAGTCTACAGTCATCGAAGGATTACCTAGGAGCGAAAAGGTGGCAGTGGAGGTCTCTATTACGGTATTTCAATATCGGGGGTAACTCCTTCCACTAAAGTGCCCTTAGGTTCGTCGGCAGCTGCCCCAAGCTCTCCCGGCTCTTAGGATGAGGTCGGAAAATGAGACGCCTTGTGCTTGCCTTTTTTGTTTGTTCCTTGTTCCAGTAAAAAGTTTTTGTTAATGAAGTGAGATTTTATGCCTTTTCATGTTATTCTTCATATGTTTGTTCAATCATACCAGCATTTCCTCAACAGCTATATTCCTTCAGTTCCTCCTGACGAGTCTTTATCGACAGCTCTATTGTGCAGATTAAGGCTTGCATAACTAATATGGAAAAGAAGGTCAAGGAGTTAAATAAAAATACTGTCATCTGAAAAAAGGAGCTATCGAAGATCAAGAAGGTACTCGATGAGGCTTCGATGGAAATCACACAGTTGAGGTCAGTGATTCACCAAAATAACAAGGCGTATTCCATGGAGGGGGCTCATCTGGCCGCTAAATTTGCGAAGTTGTCGAGACTTGTTGAGGAAGCCACTCGGGGTGGTGCTGCTAAACAGCTCCACCTTCATAGTCAGCTCCGCTTGACTCAGAAAAGGATTTCGAAACTAGAGTCATTGGAGGCTGCTGCCAAAAAAGCTAGGAGGCACTCAGTAGATGACATGCTACTCATTGAGAATGATATCCTGATGTTGCAATCAGTCAAGATAAAGCTATCACAAAAATTTTTTATGAAGGACTTGGGTGAAGCATCTTATATACTTGGTATAAAGATCTGTAGGGATAGATAAAAAAAGATGCTAGGTTTATCCCAGTCTAAGTACATTGACCTTGTGTTGAAATGGTTCAGCAAGAGGGAAGTAAAAAAGATTATTGCTTGTAGGTCATGGCATACAACTCTCTAAGAAGATGTCTCCAAAGATACGTGAAGAGAGAAATAGAATAAGTTCTATTTCTTATGCTTCAGCTGTAGGATTAATTATGTATGCTATATTATGTACCAGGCTTGATGTGGTTTATGCCTTAGGCATTGTAACCAGATTTCAAGCTGATCCTAAGGAGGATCATTAGAAAGCTGTGAAAAATATACTCACGTACTTGAGAAGGACTAGAGATATTTTTCTAATATATGGACGATTTGATTTAAAAACTAATTCTAGTTTTCAATCTGATCTGGATGATAGTAAATATATATCTGGATATGTGTTCACTCTATATGGTGGTGTAGTAAGTTAGAAGAGATCCAAACAGCAAACTGTTGCTGACTCAGTTACTGAGGTTGAGTATATTGCTGCTAGTGAGGCTGCTAAGGAGGCCGTTTGGATAAAGAAATTCATCTCAGAATTGGATGTGGTTCCAGAGATTGAACAACCAGTGCCTCTTTATTAGGATAATACTAGGATAGTTGCTCAAGTTAAAGAACTAAGGTCTCATCATAAATTTAAGCACATCCTAAGATGGTTCTATCTCATTCAGGAGATAGTCGAAAGATGCAATGTGATCGTGGAGTGAGTTGACACCAATAACTGAAGGAAAATGTGGTGGTTTTGTATATGCATTTTTAAAAAATTTACAGCAGAATATATATAGATTAAATAATTTAATCTACAATGCATGCATAGATCAAATCTAAAACAACCATATAAGATCTATGACATGAACTAATATACATGTATGTAAATCTGAAATCTAAAATTCAGTAAGTATAGATCATATCTATATGTATTAGATCATATCAAATTTATATTTAGATCACTTTTAAATATGAATTGAGTTCAAAACTTCATACCTGAGTGTGGATAGTAGATCACCGCACTGAAATCCATACTAGTTGGTTCTTCATATTGCTCGACAGCTGCACACATGTCCGGTCTCTATGGATATTCACACGAAGCCCTTGTGCTGATCGATCTCCCTGGGAGTGCTAGCTCGTGAAGACATCATACTTTGACTAATCTAAGAGGAATATGAAGAAGATGAAAAATAAGAAGATCTTCTTCTTTTCTTCCTAGATCCATACATCAGATCTCTACAATAAAGATCAAGAGAAGAACCCTTTTTTTATAATTTTTTCATGCACAAGAGAGAACCTTTCTCTCTTCCTTCCTAACCTTTAAGAAGAATTTTTTTTTCTAATGTTTTATAATAAAAATCAGATCTAATCTAATTTTTTATGCTCAAAATCATATAAAATCCTAAGCTCTAGAAGAATCCAAAAGAGAGACCCAAGAGAGGAACCATTCTTCTCTCTTCTTCTTCCTTTTTCTCCTTAATTTAGAATTCTAGGAAGCCCTAAATACCCAACCAAATTTTTTTTGATATTTTTTCTCTAAATTCTCATATTAAAAATCAGATCTAATCTAATTTTTATCTTAGAAAAAAATAGAAAAAAAATCTGGAAGAACTCCTTTTTCTCCAAGACTGCGCACAAGAAAAAAGACCCTTCTTCGTCCTTCTCTTTCTCTCATTGGGAAGAACTTTTCTTCTTCAATTTTCTACTGTATAATCAGTAGAGGAGTCTTTCTTTGATGCCTAAGAACCAGCAATCAAGCTCCCATAAAATCACTCTAAGATGGGAAGGAGAAGAGGGGGTTGGCATGTGGAGTTTGGGGTGTCCAACTCTTGGATGCCCCCATTCTTTTTTTTTTTTTTTTGGGTGACAACAAAAAGAGTGATATGCTTTATTTCTATTTGGAATAGGACTTAAGAATCTTGTTCCAACTTTAACTAATTCTTGAACCCAATCCTAACCAATTTAAAAATTAGTTATAATAAACTAACTAATTAGGTCCTAGCCCAATTTTGAATCCAATTAGGCCCCAATCCAATTGAAAATTAGTTAGATTAAAATTTCATTGATCCAGAGATTGAATCTTGATGGATATCAGAAAAGCTATTTGATAATAGGGCTTGATCCAATCAAGCCTATTATCCAATAGGATTTGATCCAATCAAAACCTATATAAAACTAATTGAATCCTATTCGACTTAGAATTTGATTTACATTCCTGAGATCAATTGGAACAAGCCCTGTTATCCAATAGGGATGTATCTAATCAATCCAAAGCCAATTTAATTGAATCTAATTCTATTAGATTTAATCCAATCCACATTGGTCAATCAAATTAAGCCAATTAACAACTATATTGTTAATTAATTATTCTTGTAATTTACTAACTATTAGAAAATAATTTATTACAATCTTTGTATAGGATTAATCATCAATCAAATTGATAATTAAATCCTTTAACGATTCATAATCGTCGGTCAGCCATTTGATCAGACAGGTATTTCTATATATGTGACCCCATAGGTTCAAACCTAAGTCGGTAGCACAAAAATAATTTCTGTACTAATCGATGTTATCATCTAGCAATAGTTTCTGACGTTCGGATAGGCCGAGTGTATGCCTAGCAATACTCTAGAACCCATATGGATATAGTTACCGTATAATTGATCTCTTTAACACTTGATGCTCAAGGATGACTAAGGGTTAAACTGTCAACTCAGGAAGAGTGGTCCACATTATGTCTCAACTTTAAAAATCCTGTGACTCCTCACTAGGACTACTTTGGTCAAAATTTTGCTAAATTGAAATACAATGATGTATTATCTCTAATTTTACTTGGAGCGGTTAATCCTATCTTGACTCACACTCAGACTTCATAAGTACTTGACTGTATCCAGTAACCTTCCATCGCTGAATTAGAAATTCAGATAGTTCGGCATCAAAGCATAGTGAGTTACTTGAAAGTCACCGAGACAGCCTCAGATCAGAGGGACACCTATACCCATATCCCATCAGAGCAATCCTTGATAGTCGAGTGCTCCAAAAGTGATCATGCTCAGTGAAATGTACTCCTGCATATCACCCTTATGCCATACCCATATCACCACACACCTTGGTTAAGAGGATAACTAACTAATATGGCACACAATGACTTATACTCGATACAATTATCATCCTTGTAACAATTGTATCATTTGGTTGTGAGTAGAATTTAAGAACTACATGATAAATCTTCCTTTATCATTTTGAAAGTAGCTCTAAGGACTCATCATAACATATGAGTTCTATTTAGGATGATGTATTCCTTATGATGAATCTGCTAGATAATATTTATTATTTTATAATTCATATATATGTATGAAACACAATCATCTACAATCTAGATGATTGGTTTTTGGACCTAATTCCCAACAACTCCTACCTAGACTAAAGCCAACCAGATTGGTCTCAAATACCCATCTTCCATTTGAGATCATCGAACTCATTAGATCCGATTGTTCTAGTTAATGGGTCGGTCAAGTTCTCTTTTCAGTCGATCTTCCTAAGATCGACTTTATTTTGATCTTATCGAATAAGGTGATTGCAATGCAAAATGTATTTGGTCCTCAGATGGAATATCAGTTCTTCAACTTGAGCTATGGCTCTAGTACTGCCATTAATACAAAGGACTGGACCATCAATGGAGGGTGCCAATCTAAGCTTGCTGATGAACTTCTATAACCAAACAACTTCTTTACCCGCATCAAATGTCACAAAGAACTCCATATCGCAAATAAAACTGGCTACTGACTATTGCATGGAATCTTTCCAGCATGTCGCTCCTTCTTTTAGGATAAAAATATAACTCGACACATCTTTGTCATTTCGATTCGACTAGAAACTGGAATTAATATTTCATAGATTTTAAGTCAGACTTTTCATAAACGAGCCATTGGTCCTTAGTATTTCATAGATACTTAAGGATGGTTCTAATAATCTTCCAAATCTTTATGGAGAATAGAGATGACAATCAAACTTTTATTCCCTGTAATGTAGGGATGTCATTTTCGATCAAGAGAATTTCATCCAAACAACATAAAGAATACTTTTACAGAACTATCAACCTATTTGTACATATAGAATTCTACTTTGTTTTCAATGAAGCCATATATTCAAAACATATGTTCCAACTCTGAGAAGCTTGATTCAATCTAAATGGACTTGAAGATTGCCACAAGAAAAATATCTCATCATAGGCAACACTATAACATAATTAATAGGTCTCCACTTTTTCATTTGCACCTCTATCCATCTAAAATTTACTTACACCCTATAGGTCTCACCCATTCAGGTGAATCAACGAATGTCTAAATATCATCGATCTTCGTGGACTTCATTTCAGATTTAATGGCTCCAAGCCACTTCTCAAAGTTAGATCTCTGTATTACATCCGTATGGGAGATCAAATTTCCATCCCAAACCTAAAAATCAAAGTATCTGTTTGGTTGATACAATACTCTACCATATCTACTCAAGGATGTCTTTACATCGGGCTTCGGATTTGATCTAATCAACTCTAGTTATGTTGGTTTGTGTTAGAGTTAGTTTTTCTACCTACCAAGCTTCACTATGCTTGGTCTTAACAGAATCAGTTTCTTCACCAAAGAACTTTTCTAAAAAGAATGCCTTAAGATTCATTAACATCTCATGTCCATCAGGAAGGTAGAAGAAATATTTCTAAAATAATATTTATCAGATCAAGATCCAAGCTAGTCGATTTGTAAACATTTCACATAAATTTGACACTCTAAATGCTAAAGTAAGAGAGTATCGAATTACTCAAGTCCATATCTCATATGGAGTTTTGGTGATCGATTTGCTCCGAACATTCTCGAGCACATATCAAGTAGTCTCTAAGACATAAGCTCTAGTAGACTAGCAAACCCACAGTGGATCGAACCATGTCTAACAAAGTTCGATTTCTCCTTTTAGACACCCTTTTAAATAGTGGTATCTCAAGAGAGGTCCATTAAGAGAGAATCTAATTCTCTTCAAGATATGTCAAAACTTACTATAAAGGTATTCACTTCATCGATCTGATCGATAAATTTTTATACTCTTTGTAGCTAGTTTTTCTACCTCATTACAGAATCGTTTGAACATTTCAACCGATTCAAACTTGTGCTTCATAAGCAAGACGTACCCATACCAAGATAGGTTGTCAGAGATTTTAATGAAGTAGTAAAGCCCTCTTCTAGTATTTATGTTCATGAGTGCAAATACATCAATATGTATCAAACTCAGAACATCGCTGGCTTATTCACCCTTTCCAATAAAAGGTGATTAAGTCAATTATGCTAAAGATAGGCTTCAGTAACATTATTTAATCTAGGATGCTAGTTAGACGTATATTTTATACTAACAAACTATGATACTAAGTTTATGTCATTTTTAATTATCCACTTATTATTATAGTATCATTTACAATGGTATCGCAATAATCATTCTTATTGACATGATCAATAAGATTGGACAATAGTGACAATCACTTAAAATAACATCTTCAGAATCGAGATCAAGTTCGATGATTCCTAATATTAAGACTGGAACAGACTTCCATCTCTTATATTTAGGAGTTGTTATGCCATTTTCAAACCTTCTACTATCCTAAAGTCTTTTACAACTATTTATAAATATGACTTGTACTATCGATATCCTATACCTAGGTAGTAGTATTACTAATAGAGAAATTTTAAGGAGTTATCATATAACTATCTTAACCAGCAACCATTTACTGATTTCTCTTTTAAACCCGTTTGGATTAGCCTGAGACTTCTTGATCAATTCGCTTAAAAAACTATACTCAATTTCTGATACTGACTATTGAAATTAGGTCTGATAATATTTTTACTATTTAATATTGTACGGAGCGATAATATTCTAGCCATTTCTGAAAAGAGAACAATTGATCTATTAGTATATGAACTATTTTAAGCCTAAAAATTTAGACTTTAGTCTAAAGAATTTTTCATTATTTTATATGAATTGATAGCCTCTACCTTCAATTCAAAAAATTATCTTAATTTTTTAGTGGGTACTAAAATTCATATAGACTACATATAACCCTAAGGATGGCTCGGTCAACCCATATGCACCCATGGGTAGGTTCTCAACCAATTATTTTTCCAAACAACTTCTAGTATTTAATTTAGCCTCAGATTTTATTTCAGTAGGCGATGGGCCTCCACTGAAAGTCTCGATTAGGTCTAACCATTAATATGAACCTACTCAATGATTCTAGCCAAAGAATGATCAGGCCCGAGGATGGCTCGATCAATCCAACCATTCATCAGATAGTTTAACAGAGTCATCATATGATGAATGAAAATTCTATTATTCAGAGAGAACACCAGACGGATGGCACCTGCAATGTCAATCAGAAATAGTGGACCCATTACCATTCACCTTAATGAGAGGCTATGATCTAGTTATCCCTATAACCAGCTCATTTTATGGATCTAATAATTTAGAAGATTTGATTAAATCTTTTAAAAGATATCAGTCGACCTACAAGTCATAAATCCTCCCACTGACTTCACCAAGTCATGAGAGGACTAGTGACTAGCAGGTCCAACCAGCATATCGTAAATCCTTTCACTGATTTCATCAAGTCATGAGAAGGACTAGAGACAAGTCGGTCCAGGGCATCTAAATCTGTCATACTGATTAACCTTAATGGCATGGGCTAACTCGAATCACTTAGCGATCTAATTAAAATCTAATTCATCAAATTGATCAGATAAGTGAGATTGGTGGGAGGGTCTGCTGAGCTTGTCTCAGATACCATCGAAATGGCTAGGTAAGCCTCTCCCAATTAAAAACCACCAGTCAAAATACTAAACTTACTTTAGACATCAATTGGTCAATTAATTTCAATTTGATCAACTTAATGATTCAGGTTCAAGCACTGAGCCACAATCAAGGTCTATTTGGTCTAATCAAAGATATGGACTTGACCATCTACAACTATTGTACTAGAGAAATCTTGATTAATTTAATTCAATATTTGGTTAGGCTTAATCAATTTCTCTATATGGTCAATCAATTCTTTGATTCTAATCTTAAATCTAATCCAATTAAAGAGAAGGACCTGATTTGAGCTAACCTATGTCTCATGTTTTATGCAACGTCATTAAATATCAAATTACAATTCTAGATCTATTCAGTTCAATACTTAATTCTCAATCAAGATTTTACATCAACATGATTAAGGTTTTGAAATAATTTTTTATGTAAACTTTTTACATTAAATTATAAAATCTTTTAGATCAAATCTAAATTTTTATAATTTTAAATTAAAATAATTTTGATTAATCAAAATTAGTTTCTTCGCAACTTGCATCACATACAACAATACCTAAGATTTCAAGATCTAAGATTTTGCAAGAAAGTAAATTTTCTCCTTTCATTTTCTTCCTTATGGAACCTCACAGTGACACCCCTACATACCATAAGAGCACCCCATTGAATGAAAAGAGAGGGTCATGCAACCTTACTTGCTCTTATGATCAAACAGCCTAGTGATTATCTAATCTGAGTACTTTGCTACTTAGGACATCTAATCTAATTCACATATCATATATGTAAAAATTTAAATTTAATCTAAATTATATTAGATCTGATTTTACATAAGATCATATTTAAAATCAGATCATAACACATCTCATGTATTACTAAATATAGATTTCAACTCTATATGCATATATGTTCATGTCATAACGAACCTGGCTCTGATACTATTTGAAGGAAAGCATAGTGGTTTTGTATCTGTATTTTTAAAAAATTTACAGCAGAACATACATAGATTAAATAATCTAATCTACCATGCATACATAGATCAAATTTAAAACTACCATACAGGATCTATGACATGAACTAATATGTATGTATGTAAATTTGAAATCTAAAATTTAGCAAGTATAGATCATATATATATATATGTAATTAGGTCATATTAAATTTATATTTAAATCATATCTAAATATGAATTGAGTTCAAAATTTCATACCTGAGCATGAATAGTAGATCACCACATCCAAAATTTGTAATAGTTGGTTCTTCATATTGCTCGATAGCCGCACACGTGTCCAGTCTCTACGGATATCCACACGAAGTCCTTATGCTGATCAATCTCCTCAAGAGTGCTAGCTCATGAAGATACCATATTTTGGCTGATCTAAGAGGAATATGAAGAAGATGAAGAATAAGGAGACTCTCTCTCTTTCTTTTTAAATTCACACATCAGATCTATACAATAGAGATCAAGAGAAGAACCCTTTCTTCTCAATTTTCTCACATACAAGAGAGAATCTTTTTCTCTTCCTTTCACGCCTTTAAGAAGAACTTTTCTTTTATAATTTTTTATGATAAAAATTAGATCTAATATAATATTTTATTCTAAAAATTATATAAAATCATAAGCTTTAGAAGAACCCAAAAGAAAGATCCAAGAGAAGAACCATTCTTCTATCTTCTTCTTCCTTTTTCTCCTTGATCTAGAACTCTAGGAAGCCCTAAACATCCAATCAGATTTTTTTTAATATTTCTTCTTTAAATCCTCATATGAAAAATTAGATCTAATCTGATTTTTATTTTAAAAAAAATAAATAAAAATCTGAAAGAAAAACTCCTTCTCCAAGACTGTGCATAAGAAAGAAGACCCTTCTTCTTCCTTCTCTTTCTCTCATTCGGAAGAACTTTTCTTCTCTAATTTTTTTTCGTATAACCAATAGAGGAGCCTCTCTTTGATGCCCAAGAATTAGCAATTAAGCTCCCACAAAATCACTCCAAGATGGGAAGGAGAAGAGGGGGTTGTTGTGTGGAGTTTGGGGCATCCAACTCTTGGACGCCCCCCTTCTTTTTTTTTTTTTCTTTTGTGTGACAACAAAAAGAGGGAGACGCCTTATTTCTCTTTCATGGAACATAGGGGGTGTGGCCTTTTCTTGGGCATGAGATCTCATGGTGAAAGGGAGTGGAGGCATGAGGAAGAAATAAGCACATGGGTTTTAGGAAGTTGGTTAAGTCCTATTTCAAATAGGACTCAAGAATCTTGTTCCAACTCTGACTAACCCTTGGATCCAATCCTAATCAATTTAAAAATTAATTATAACAAACTAACTAATTAGGTCCTAGTCCAATTATGAAACCAATTAGGCTCCAATTCAATTGAGAATTAGTTAGATTAAAACTTCATTGATCCAGAGATTGATTCTTGATAGATATCAGGAAAATTATTTGATAATAGGACTTGATCCAATCAAACCTATTATCCAATAGGATTTGATCTAATCAAAATCTATATAAAAGTAATTGAATCTTATTCAACTTAGAATTTAATTTTCATCCCTAAGATCAATTAGAACAAGCCCTGTTATCTAATAGGGATGCATCTAATCAATCCAAAGCCAATCTAATTGAATCCAATTCAACTAGATCTAATTCAATCCTCAGTGCTCAATCAAATTGAGCCAATTAACAACCATATTATTCATTAATTATTCTTCTAATTTATTAATTATTAGTAAATAATTTATTACAACCTTCATATAAGATTAATCATCAATCAAATTGATAATTAAATCCTTCAACGATTCATAATCGTCGGTCAGCTATTTGATCAGATAAGTACTTCTATGTGTGTGACCGCATAGGTTCGAATCTAAGTCGGTAGCACAAGAATAATTTTTATACTAATCGATGTTACCATTTAGCATTAGTTTCTGATGTCCGGATAGGCTGAATGTATGCCCAACAATGCTCTAGAACCCATATGAATATAGTTATTATATAATTCATCCCTTTGACACTTAATGCTCAAGAACGACTAAGGATTAAACTGTCAATCTAGGAAGAGTGGTCCACATTGGCCAAAGTTTTGCTAAATTGAAATATAGTGATGCATCATCTGTAATTTTACTTGGAGCGATCAATCCCATCTTGACTTGCACTCAGACTTCACAAATACTTGACTGTACCTAGTAACTTTCCATCATTGAATTAAAAATTCAGATAGTTTGGCATCAAAGCACAGTGAGTTTCTTGCAAGTCACCATGGCAGCCTCAGGTCAGAGGGATACTTATACCTATATCCTATCAGAACAACCCTTGATAGCAAAGTACTCCGAAAGTGGTCACGCTCAGTGAAATGTACTCCTCCATATCATCCGTATGCCATACCCGTGTCACCATACGCCTTGGTTAAGAGAACAACCAACTAATATGATACGTAACGACCTACGCTCGATATAATTATCATCATTGTAATAATTGTATCATTTGGTTGCGAGCAGCATTTAAGAATCACACGATAAATCTTCTTTTTATCATTTTGGAAGTAGCTCTAAGAATTTCATTATAATATATGAGTTCTATTTAAAAAGATGTATTCCTTATGATAAATCTGTCGATAATATTTATCATTTTATAATTCATATACATATATAGAACATAATCATCTACAATCTAGATGATTAGTTTTAGGACATAATTTCCAACAAGAACAATATAGTAGATCCATTCACTAAAGCTTTATCAATGCAGTAGTTTGAGTACCACCTTGATAGCATTGGCATCAAGTATTGGGGTGATTGGCTTTAGTGCTAGAGGAAGATTAAAAGAATAATGCCCTACAAGCCAATCACATACGGGATGCGATAAGGTGTTTTCTGTAATTTATCTTCTAGATTCATATAATTGATATTAATATTATTAATAAAATAGATATTTTTGATTCATTATATGCTGCATCTTTTTGTTCTTAAGATTATAATGAATCCATAGGTCTCGGTAATGGTTTTAGGACCATGATAAGATCACGCCAGTGAGACCTAAATCTTTGATAGCCATGACCTAGAATATTTTCAATCGTTGGTTCATTGAGTCGAAGATCAATGATACCGATAAGACTGACATGTCCTATGTATACTCAGAAATGAAGGTAATTGATCTCATAACTACTTGTGTAATAACACTAATACAAGGATATGGGTACTCATTAAAGAATGAGTTCACTAAATAAATCTACAAGAGAATATTAGATTGAGTCTTATTTATATGTCAACTGATGATTCTTTAGTGAGAGTTGTGTAAGTGATCTTTTGACCAGAGATTGCCATGGTACCTTGTGTACATGGATTCATGTTTTGGTTCATTTCCTAACTTAGTTCTTTGATCTTTGTATAGGATTTTCTGGATATGGTGAAGTGTGCATGGAGGTTGTGAGTAATCAATTAGGGATCAGCCACTCCTAATAAGGAGAGTGAACATCTTATGTGATTCTGAAAGTTTTTGGCCAAAGTAAGATGATAATTAGAAAAAAATCTCTAATATATTATCAATTGAATCATCGCCTTCTGATCGAGATATATATAGATAAGTGATTGGGTTTGACATGTTTCTATGTCCACAGCTCATTTGGGATGTTGTTTGATTGAAGAATTGAATTACATGATAACTTACCACTGAAGGATATTTTGGTAATTTTTTATCAAAAATTTAAATCTTTTGAGTAGTCATGATATGTTGTTAGATATTGTTGGGTACAAAATACCCACGGCCGAAGTTCTCAGCGGGATCAGCCCTTGCGAGACTTCGCCCGGACTCCTACGGGAGCCGGACTTTGCCTTTAACTTTAATTGCAGGAAGACTCCGCTCGGACTCCTACGGGAGCCGGGCTTCATCCTCGACTCCAACAGCTGCAGACAGACTTCGTCCAGACTCCTACGGGAGCCGGACTCCGCCAACAACTTCAATCGCAAGTAGACTCCGCTCGGACTCCTATGGGAGCCGGGCTCCATCCTCAACATCAGCTGCCGATAAGCCTTGTCCGGACTCCTACGGGAGCCGAACTTCGCCTTTAACTTTAATTGCAGGAAGACTCCGCCTGGACTCCTACGGGAGCCGGGCTTCATCCTCGACTCCAACAGCTGTAGACAGACTTCGTCCGGACTCCTACGGGAGCCGGACTCCGCCAACAACTTCAACCGCAAGTAGACTCCACCCAGACTCCTACGGGAGCCGGGCTCCATCCTCAACATCAGCTGCCGGTAAGCCTTGTCCGGACTTCTACGGGAGCCGGACTTCGCCTTTAACTTTAATTGCAAGAAGACTCCCCCCGGACTCCTACGGGAGCCGGGCTTCATCCTCGACTCCAACAGCTGCAGACAAACTTCGTCCGAACTCCTACAGGAGCCGGACTCCGCCAACAACTTCAACCGCAAGTAAACTCCGCCCGAACTCCTACGGGAGCTGGGCTCCATCCTCAACATCAGCTACCGGTAAGCCTTGTCCGGATTCCTACGGGAGCCGGACTTCGCCTTTGATTTTAAATGCGAGTAGGCTTTGTCCGGACTCCTACGGGAGCCGGACTTCGCCCACGACCCCAACTGTAAGTAGACTTCGTCCGGACTCCTACGGAAACCAGACTCCGTCTTCTATTCCGACTGCGGGAAGACCTCACCCAAACTCCTATGGATACCGGACCTCGCTACCAACTGAACTTCGACCGACAAGTCTGGACTCCCTGGCAGGCCACAGTAACGGACAACACTGCTCCACTCCCTGCGGCGGACCCTACGCAGCTCCATTACTCCCTGACAGGCCGTATTAACGACCATGATTCTGCTCCACTCCCTGCGGCGGACCCTACGCAGCTCCATTACTCCCTGACAGGCCGTATTAACGGCCATGATTCTGCTCCACTCCCTGCGGCGGATCCTGTGCGATCCCACCACTCCATGATGAGTCACGACAGCGAACGCCGCTCCACTCCCTGTAACTGACTCCATGTGGCACACCCCGGTGATAGCCATGGGTCCACTCCACTACTCTTCGCAGCAAACTCTGCCTGACCCTGGGCAGTCCGCAGCCAGACGGTTACAGATGTCACTATCAGGCTACTGCCCCCTCCGCCTATAAAAGGGGACCCCAGATACGTTATTCTATAAGGTCTAACTCTTTACCTCAAAACTCTGCTAAATTCTCCGTTCGAGCACTCCATTCTTGTTAAGGCAGAGAACTGATTTGAGCGTCGGAGGGTCTTGCCGGAGCAACCCCACCTCCGGTTTAGACTTCCTTTGCAGGTCCCGACGGCGACCGCGACTTCCTCGACTCCAGCTTCTCCGGCGCGAGCGGATTTTTGCACCAATAGGATTGGCGCTAGAAGGAGGGCTGAACCTTCACAATACCCTTGTTCTTAAAGGAGCACTCAACGGATCCACCTCCGGTCATCTTATCCGACGCCCACTCCTCCTTTCCTCATCTGATGCCTTCTTGCGAGGCCTTCACACAACTACCTCCGGCTATGGTCGCCGATAAGGAGTGGCCGGACGATCGGCCTCTATCGGATTCCGTCAACACCATCTCGGGAGAATCTCGACGGGAGGCAACCAACATACCAGCTGTATCCCCCAAGCGGCAAAAAGTTGAAGAACCCATAACCTTTACCGAAGAAGACACCCAGGGAGTCCAATTCCCTCACAACGACGCGGTCGTAGTTTCCTTGAATATAGCAAATTACGACGTCCGTCGCATTCTTGTCGACAACGGAAGTTCGGCCGACATCTTGTTCTACGACGTCTTTTCAAGAATGTCCGCTCTTGGCGGTCATCTGAGACCGATTTGCTCCCCCTTGGTAGGGTTTACCGGTGATGCCGTTCCGACGGAAGGAATGATAGCTTTGACTGTGGCCGCGGGTCAATATCCAAAGCAATCCAGGGCTCTGGTGAATTTCTTGGTGGTGAAGGCGCCATCCGCCTACAATGCAATCCTTGGCCGACCCGGCCTCAATGCCCTCCGAGCTGTCGTTTCAACCTACCATTTGAAGTTGAAGTTCCCCACCAACCGGGAGATCGGAGAGGTCCGGGGAGACCAAGCCCTGGCCAGGCACTGCTACAACATCGCCTTGCAAAGACGCGATCAAGCTGATCCCTGTCCCGTCGATGGACTAGATGCTCGCGATGACCTCACCGAAGAAAGGGGTGGCCCAATCGATGATCTGGTACCAATCCCTTTGAATGATGGAAACGCGGAGCATGTGGTGTTAATTGGCTCCAACCTGGGGGAGGAGGTGCGGATGCATCTTATTGATTTCCTCCGAAGGAATGCAGACATTTTCGCTTGGGTTCCAGCAGACATGCCGGGGATTGACACGGAAGTCATGGAGCATCATCTGGCTGTCGATCCGAAGCATCGACCGACAAAAGAAAAAATCCGGAGTCATGCCCCAGAGAGGCAGAAGGCGATAGCCGAGGAAGTGGATAAGCTTCTCAAGGCCGGATTCATTAAGGAAGTCAATTATCCTGATTGGATTTCCAATGTTGTTCTGGTCAAGAAAGCAAACGGCAAGTGGAGGATGTGCATAGACTTCAAAAAGCTGAATAAGGCTTGTCCAAAGGACAGCTACCCCCTTCCCCGAATCGACCAATTGGTGGACGCAACCTCAGGCCATGAGCTCCTCACCTTTATGGATGCATTCTCCAGCTATAATCAAATTAGAATGGCATCGGAAGATGAAGAAAAGACAGCTTTCATCACTAATCGCGGCCTTTACTGTTACAGGGTCATGCCTTTCGGCCTCAAGAATGCGGGCGCAACCTACCAACGGTTGGTGAACAAAATCTTCAAATAGCAGATCGGCCAAAACATGGAGGCCTACGTGGACGATATGCTCGTAAAAAGCAAATCTTCCAGGAATCATGTCGCCGACCTCGAGGAGACCTTTGACGCTCTCTGAAAGTATAGAATGTAGCTGAACCCAACTAAATGCGCTTTCGGAGTAACCTCAGGAAAGTTCCTGGGCTTCATGGTATCAGGGCACGGGATTGAGGCCAATCCAGAGAAAATTCGTGCCATTCGGGAGATGACCGCCCCAAAGTCGATCAAAGAGGTTCAGCGCCTCACAGGGAGGATAGCGGCTCTTAATCGCTTCGTCGCGAGGTCGGCCGAATGGTGCTTGCCCTTCTTTCAAACCCTCAAGCAGCCGAGGAACTTCTGTTGGAGTGCCAACAGGCGTTCGAAGTGTTAAGAAGCTACCTTAGCTCACCCCCGCTGTTGGCAAAGCCTGAACCTGGGGAGGAACTATTTTTATACCTAGCGGTCTCTCCCATGGCCCTCGCGACCGTCCTTGTCAAAGAAGAAACGAAAGTCCAGCGACCAGTCTACTACATTAGCCCGCACTGAGGGACGTCGAGACCAGGTACATCAAATTAGAAAAACTGACCTACGCCTTGTTGGTTGCAGCTCGGAGGCTCCGACCCTACTTTCAAGGGCACACCGTGATGCTACTCACCGATCAACCGATCAAGGCGGTTTTGCACTGGGCCGACACCTCCGGAAGAATGGCAAAATGGGCGATCGAGCTCACAGAATTCGACATCAACTACAGACCTAGACCAGCAGTAAAGGCCCAATACTGGCAGATTTCATAGTGGAGTGCACCATCCCGGAGGAGGCCGAACCTGAGCAAAGCAAAGTTGACGACCTGAAGTCTCAACCGAACTCCCCCATCGAAGAGGCCAATCCCTCCGATCGCTTTTGGACCCTCTATGTAGACGGATCTTCCAACATGTCGGGCGCAGGCGCAGGTCTGATCTTGGTCAGTCCGGAGGGAGTCATCGCGGAGTACGCTCTGCATTTCGAGTTTCCTGCAACAAACAATGGAGCGGAATATGAAGCTCTGATCGCAGGACTAAGGATCGCCAGAGAGCTGGAAATAGGTCAGCTCCGGGTGCACAGTGACTCTCAACTGGTGGTGGGGCAAGTCAGCGGGAGTTATGAAGTGCGGGAGGACAATATGTCCAAATACCTTGAGAAGGTAAAGGAGCTCACCCCCGCCTTCAGCAGCTTTAACATTAGACAGATTCCTAGGCTGGAGAATACCAGGGCCGATCTTCTCTCCAAGCTGGCGACATCGGCTCCGGCCGAATTGCCCAGAGGCATCCTCTTCGAAGTTCTAAAACACCCGAGTACAGAAGAATCGCGGCCCGTAATGGAGATCGACTACGAGCCCAGCTGGGTCGACCCGCTGATAACCTATCTTAAAGATGGAGTTCTCCCCCAGGATGCGAAGGAGGCTCGGAAGCTCCGAAATCAAGCCTCCCGGTACATCCTTTATGAGGGCAAATTGTACAAAAGATCATACTCCTTGCCCCTCTTGAAATGTCTCCGGCCCTCGGAAGCTGACTACGCCTTGTGGGAAGTACATGAGGGGATTTGCGGAGACCATTTGGGGGCTGGATCTTTATCCCACAAGCTGCTCCACCAGGGATATTACTGGCCAACGATGCATCGTGATTCGATTGAATATGTCAAAAAGTGTGATCGATGCCAGAGATACGCCAACATCCAGAGACAGCCCACCACCAAGCTCGCACCCTTGAGTGCCCCATGGCCTTTTGCACAATGGGGGATGGATATCCTTGGCCCTTTTCCTATGGCGTCTGGGCAAAGAAAATTCCTCCTCGTAGCAATTGACTACTTCACCAAATGGGTTGAAGCCGAACCACTAGCAAAAATCACGAAAGTAAAAGTACAAGATTTCGTTTGGAAAGCGATCGTGTGTAGGTTCGGTCTGCCTAGAACCCTAATCACTGATAATGGACGACAATTTGCGGGAGCGAAATTCGTCGAATTCTGTGAAGATCTAAACATCTCCCACAACTTCACATCAGTAGCCCATCCCCAGGCGAACGGTGAAGCTGAGGTGACCAACAGAACCCTTTTGCACGGGATTAAGACAAGGCTTGAAAAAGCGAAGGGAACTTGGACGGACGAACTTTATCATGTGTTGTGGGCGTATCGAACTACTCAGAGGCTACCTACGGGGGAGACCCCTTTCGCTTTAGCCTTCAGTACGGAAGTCGTCATCCCCATCGAGCTTAAGCTCCCGTCAGCACGAGTCATGGCGTTCGACGAACATCAAAGTTTGCAAGGTCTTAGAGCCAACCTCAACCTACTGGAAGAAAGATGGGAGATAGCTCAGGTTCGGATGGCAGCCTACAGACAGAAGGTTGCTCGATATTACAATGCCCGGGTTAAGAACAAAGCCTTTATAGCAGGAGATCTGGTGCTTCGACGAGCCGCTGTCTCGCAACCTCAGGACCGAGGGAAACTCGTCCCAAACTGGGAGGGACCGTATGAAGTCAAAGAAGTAGTCCGGCCCGAAACTTATTATCTTAAGGAACTCGGAGGAGCCGACCTCCCGCGACCGTGGAGCTCGAAAAACTTACGAATGTACTACCAGTAACTTCATCTTAATTGAAAATCGCATACCTATATGCCCTTGGACAATGCAAACAAACTGTATCAAAAACAAAAGGGAAACCTCACCCCGACAAGGTCGAAGGCCCGGTTTCGTTTAGACCGGATGGGGGGAGAGGCCCTACAACGCCCATATGCGCCCCCATAGCCCTGTTAGGGACAGGAGGAGAACCTCGCCCTAACTTGAGCAAAGTCGAAGGCCCGGTTCCGTTCAGACCGGATGGGGGGAGAGGCCCTACAACGCCCATATGCGCCCCCACAGCCCTGTTAGGGACAGGAGGAGAACCTCGCCCTAACTTGAGCAAAGTCGAAGGCCCGGTTCCGTTCAGACCAGATGGGGGGAGAGGCCCTACAACGCCCATATGTGCCCCCACAGCCCTGTTAGGGACAGGAGGAGAACCTCGCCCTAACTTGAGCAAAGTCGAAGGCCCGGTTCCGTTCAGACCGGATGGGGGGAGAGGCCCTACAACGCCCATATGTGCCCCCACAGCCCTGTTAGGGACAGGAGGAGAACCTCGCCCTAACTTGAGCAAAGTCGAAGGCCCGGTTCCTTTTAGACCGGATGGGTGGAGAGGCTCTACAGCACCCTAATGTGCCCCCACAGCCGTGTCAGGAACAGGAGGAGAACCTCGTCCTGACATGAGCAAAGTCAAAGGCCCGATTCTTTTAGACTGGATGGGGGGAAAGGCCTTACTGCGTCCTAACGCGCCCCCACAGTCGGGCCGGGAACGGGAAGAGAACCTCGCCCTGGTTTGAGCAAAGTGGAAGGCCCGGACTCCTACGGGAGCCGAGCTTCATCCATGATACCACAGAAGACTCCACCCGGACTCCTACGGGAGCCGGGCTTCATTCACGACACCACGGAAGACTCCACCCAGACTCCTACGGGAGCCGGGCTTCGTCCACGACACCGCAGAAGACTCCACCCGGACTCCTACGGGAGCCAGACTTCGTCCACGACACCACGGAAGACTCCACCCGAACTCCTACGGGAGCCGAGCTTCGTCCATGACACCACGAAAGACTCCACCCGAACTCCTACGGGAGCCAGGCTTCATCCTCGACGCCAAGAAAGACGCCACCCGGACTCCTACGGGAGCCGGGCTCCGCCCACGACCCCAATCACAGGAGGGTTCCGTCCGGACTCCCATGGGAGCCGAACTTTGCCTTTACTTCAGCAGAGAAAAATTCCGAGCGAAAAGGAAAAAGGAAGGCAACGGACCAAGACAGCTATGGTTGGAAAACGGACAGCGATCGAGGTACAGAAAACTCTGTCACCACAAGGACTGGGGCTCCCATCGGGAGTCCCAGCTTTTGGGGAAGTTTTCGACACAAAATAGGACAACTTACTTAGGGTGACAGAAGCTCGGATCCCCGAATTCAAGCCCTGGGAAGGACCCCAGGCCCGAATGGCCCCAAGCGAGCCTGCAGCCATTGACGGAAAAATGACAACCGGGTATCTTCGAACGGCGTAAAAGTCGAAAAAGAGCTCGGCAAATAACAATCCTACACGAATAAAAGAGGTCGTCGATGACCTTAGGACGACGTAAAAAAGAAAAGAAGAAAAGGAGAAAGAGAGAAGAAAGAAGAATAAAGAAGTTCGACGGATGACTATTCGATGCAAGATGCAGACGAGATAACAAAATCTCCTTTTCATTTTTCAACCAACGAGGTGTACGTTACAAGACCCGGTGGGCCAGAAAAAAAAATAAATACATCATAGACGACATCGAGAACACGGTTTGGAAAGGATACGCCGGAAGCCGCTTCAAGCTGCAAACTTCTCTTCCCATTTCGTGTCCAGTGCGTGTGGCGGGCCTATCGGCTTTCATCCCGCCTTGCTTCGCCCCACCTCCGAAGTCCCAACCTCAGGGGGAAAAGGATGGGATAGATTCCCGGGGGCGGTAAGGGCAACGGTAGTGGCGATGAAGACCTGTTTCAAGAAGAATCGGAGTCACCCTAGGGGCAACGGTGGCGCCAGAAATATGCATCATCACCAAATACTCCGTGATAGCCGCCGTCCAGAAAGCTCCGGCAAGGTCGGCATGCGCTACTTTTACCACCCCCGCAACAAGTTTTACTGCCCCACCGTCGACGTCGACCGCTTCTGGTCCCTCGGCCCCGACAGCATCAAGGATCCCGCCACAGCTTGTGACGACAGCTCTGCCCTCTTGACCGGTATCACCCCGCTTGCTACTCCGAAATTCTCGAGCAGAATACCTTTACCGGTGGCCCCCGTTATTAAACCCCTGTTGTTGAAGAAATTCTTTCTTGAGCCCCCTTTGAAACGACGGGGATCCTCAGCGGCCACTTGATGACCGGAGAACTCACCGGCCGCTGTTCTCCTCCTCGCCTTCCTCCAAGCCCTAGACATCCCTTCGAAGATGGCCTCCAGGGTGGAGGACATGACGTGGGAACCCCTTAGAGGAGAATCGAGGAGCTGTGCGGAGGAAGTGGCTGAGTAGCTAGGCTCTCAGACGGAAGAAAGGTGCCGTCCTCTCGGCAGAATGAAGCCCCGAAGGAAGAGCAGGGGGTTTAAATAGCCAACAGATCTTAGCGCAGTTATGGCGACAGGCGTCCCTAGGCCAACTGGTGCGTGCCACGTGTCCCGCGTGTCCCACTCGCCACTATCGAGGATTGACTATTTGCAAATTTCCGTAGCGCGACGCTTGGGATCACGTTTCAATGGGAGTTCCGAAAAGACTCTTCAGGTCGCCTTAACCGAAAAAAGGGCTCTGACGTGCGCACATTAAATGCCAACATATCCGAGGGCGGTTATGCGCAGGTTTCGAGGGGAGAACTTCGGCCATCTCTCTATACTTCTTCATTCGAAATTCAAACTCGAAAGTAGGGAGACTAGTGTTGGGTACAAAATACCCACGACCGAAGTTCTCAGCAGGATCAGCCCTTGCGAGACTCCGCCCGGACTCCTACGGGAGCCGGACTTTGCCTTTAACTTTAATTGCAGGAAGACTCCGCCCGGACTCCTACGGGAGCCAGGCTTCATCCTCGACTCCAACAGCTGCAGAAAGACTTCGTCCGGACTCCTACGGGAGTCGGACTCCGCCAACAACTTCAACCGCAAGTAAACTCCGCCCGGACTCCTACGGGAGCCGGGCTCCATCCTCAACATCAGCTGCCGGTAAGCCTTGTCCGGACTCCTACGGGAGCCGGACTTCGCCTTTAACTTTAATTGCAGGAAGACTCCGCCCGGACTCCTACGGGAGCCGGGCTTCATCCTCGACTCCAACAGCTGCAGACAGACTTCGTCCGGACTCCTATGGGAGCCGGACTCTGCCAACAACTTCAACCGCAAGTAAACTCCGCCCGGACTCCTATGGGAGCCAGGCTCCGTCCTCAACATCAGCTGTCGGTAAGCCTTGTCCGGACTCCTACGGGAGCCGGACTTCGCCTTTAACTTTAATTGCAGGAAGACTCCGTCCGGACTCCTATGGGAGCCGGGCTTCATCCTCGACTCCAACAGCTGCAGACAGACTTCGTCCGGACTTCTACGGGAGCGGACTCTGCCAACAACTTCAACCGCAAGTAAACTCCACCCGGACTCCTACGGGAGCCGGGCTCCGTCCTCAACATCAGCTGTCGGTAAGCCTTGTCCGAACTCCTACGGGAGCCGGACTTCGCCTTTAACTTTAATTACAGGAAGACTCCGCCCGGACTCTTACGGGAGCCGGGCTTCATCCTCGACTCCAACAGCTGCAGACAGACTTCGTCCGGACTCCTACGGGAGCCGGACTCCGCCAACAACTTCAACCGCAAGTAAACTCCGCCCGGACTCCTACGGGAGCCGAGCTCCGTCCTCAACATCAGCTGCCGGTAAGCCTTGTCCGGACTCCTACGGGAGCCGGACTTCGCCTTTAACTTTAATTGCAGGAAGACTCTGCCCGGACTCCTACGGGAGCCGGGCTTCATCCTCGACTCCAACAGCTGCAGACAGACTTCGTCCGGACTCCTATGGGAGCCGGACTCCGCCAAAAACTTCAACCGTAAGTAGACTCCGCTCGAACTCCTACGGGAGCCGGGCTTCGTCCTCAACATCAACTGCCGGTAAGCCTTGTCCGGACTCCTACGGGAGCCGGACTTCGCCTTTAACTTTAATTGCAGGAAGACTCCGCCCGGACTCCTACGGGAGCCGGGCTTCATCTTCGACTCCAACAGCTGCAGACAGACTTCGTCCGGACTCCTACGGGAGCCGGACTCCACGAACAACTTCAACCGCAAGTAGACTCCGCCCGGACTCCTATGGGAGCCGGGCTCCATCCTCAACATCAGCTACCGGTAAGCCTTGTCCGGACTCCTACGGGAGCCGGACTTCGCCTTTAACTTTAATTGCAGGAAGACTCCGCCCGGACTCCTACGGGAGCCGGGCTTCATCCTCGACTCCAACAGCTGCAGACAGACTTCGTCCGGACTCCTACGGGAGCCGGACTCCGCCAACAACTTCAACCGCAAGTAGACTCCGCCCGGACTCCTACGGGAGCCGGGCTCCGTCCTCAACATCAGCTGCCGGTAAGCCTTGTCCGGACTCCTACGGGAGCCGGACTTCACCTTTAACTTTAATTGCAGGAAGACTCCGCCCGGACTCCTACGGGAGCCGGGCTTCATCCTCGACTCCAACAGCTGCAGACAGACTTCGTCCGGACTCCTACGGGAGCCGGACTCCGCCAACAACTTCAACCGCAAGTAAACTCCGCCGGACTCCTACAGGAGCCGGGCTCCATCCTCAACATCAGCTGCCGGTAAGCCTTGTCCAGACTCCTACGGGAGTCGGACTTCGCTTTTGATTTTAATTGCGAGTAGGCTTCGTCCGGACTCCTACGGGAGCCGGACTCCGCCCACGACCCCAACTGTAAGTAGACTTCATCCGGACTCCTACGGAAACTAGACTCCGTCTTCTATTCCGACTGCGGGAAGACCTCGCCCAAACTCCTACGGATACCGGACCTCGCTACCAACCGAACTTCGACCGACAAGTCTGGACTCCCTGGCAGGCCACAGTAACGGACAACACTGCTCCACTCCCTGCGGCGGACCCTACGCAGCTCCATTACTCCCTGATAGGCCGTATTAACGGCCATGATTCTACTCCACTCCCTGCGGCGGACCCTACGCAGCTCCATTACTCCCTGACAGGCCGTATTAACGGCCACGATTCTGCTCCACTCCCTGCGGCGGATCCTGTGCGATCCCACCACTCCATGATGAGTCACGACAGTGAACGCCGCTCCACTTCCCATAACTGACTCCACGTGGCACACCCCGGTGATAGCCACGAGTCCACTCCACTACTCTTCGCAGCAAACTCCGCCTGACCCTGGGCAGCCCGCTGCCAGACGGTTACAGATGTCGCTATCAGGCTACTACCCCCTCCGCCTATAAAAGGGGACCCCAGATACGTTATTCTATAAGCTCTAACTCTTTACCTCAAAACTCTGCTAAATTCTCCGTTCGAGCACTCCATTCTTGTTGAGGCAGAGAACTGACTTGAGCGTCGGAGGGTCTTGCCGGAGCAACCCCACCTCCGGTTTAGACTTCCTTTGCAAGTCCCGGCGGCGACCGCGACTTCCTCGACTCCAGCTTCTCCGACGCGAGTGGATTTTTGCACCAACAGATATCAATCTTGACTTGTGGACTCATCAAAATTAAAAGAGTTTAATTTAGGGATCAATTAGAAAGAGTCCTTGTTGATTGAGACTCTTTGGGTAATCTAATCTGATTGGATTAGGATTATGTCAAAAGTCTGGATCTACTGCTGACTAGATTTGAAACCCAATAGATCACATACTTTAAAATTTAGCCTTGATCTGATTTAATTAAGATTTAATGTAAATTTTAAGGATTAATTTGATATGCTAGCACATTGTATTAATCCAAGTTTTTAAATTGATTTAAATCAAAGTGTTTGAGCTAACCTAGATCAGTTGTCTTTGACCTAATGAGATTGGGTCAATTTTGATTGGGTTCTTATCCAACTTGGAACAATTTCAAATAGGGAAGGACTCCTCTATACCCACTAGGTTCCACATCAAAATAAAATGCCGCCCCCCTCCTAATTAGCATGTGAAGATAGAGAGTCCTTCTTAATGAAGGCTCTTATCTTAAGAGTTGCCTTAAACTCTCATCCAGATACCTTCTGAATTCGTGCCAATTTATTATGGGATTTTTATGAGGCATAGGAGAGGAGTCCTTCTATGTGAAGATTCTCCTATGCCAAAAATCATACACAATGAATTTATTCATCGTGTGAGAAAGTGGAGCGCCAAAGGTGGGTGCCTCTTGGTCCTTCTCACGTCCCTTGGTCCCCTATTTAAATGGGGCATCCTATATGGCCCAAGTGCTGGGTTTTTGGGTGAAAACTAGAGATAAGTGGCATGTAAATTAGAAAAAAAAATTTGAAAAAATTTTGAGAAAAAGATAAGAAAAAATTGAGAGGTAAAATTTGTAAGAAGGGTGGTGAGAGAATTAGCAAGTGTTACTAGTATATCCTAGGATTTGATTTTTCCATATGTTGGAGCCCAAAATCAAATCCTAAGTTGTGAGACATCTGTAGAGTGTCCTTTTGATGTGATTGTAAGAAGGGTGGTGAGAGAATTAGCAAGTGTTGCTAGTATATCCTAGGATTTGGTTTTTTCATATGTTGGAGCTCAAAATCAAATCCTAATTTGTGAGACATCTATAGAGTGTCCTTTTGGTGTGATTGTAAGAAGGATAATGAGAGAATTAGCAAGTGTTGCTAGTATGCCCTAGGGTTTGATTTTTTCATATGTTGGAGCTCAAAATCAAATCTTAGGTTGTGAGACATCTGTAGAGTGTCCTTTTGGTGTGATTTGATGGTAAAATCGAAAGTAATTGGGCTTTGGTATGATCGTTTCTCGAGTTCGAAGCCGGCAGTGTTCTTGAGAAGACAAGATTGCAGCAGCGCACCGGTTAGGAAGGACTTTGGCCAACTTTCATGTGGATCATCGTTGGAGGGCTTCTACTTTGGAGTCTTGTGGAGATCAACAACGCACCACATTGTCTTTTTGGTAAAAGTATAAAATTCTATCCCTTTGCATGCTTGTTTTGTTTTGATCTATTTTGGCAAGGTGATTCTAGAGTCTGAGTTTTGACTCGATAATTTTAACTGTTAAAGCTATTGATTTGTTTGGTTTTAAAATTTTTAAAAATCTCTTTCCGCTATGTGGCTGGAACCCAACACTAAGCCCTCATCTCATGCCTCTTTGGAAGGGATTTTTCAAGTATTTTGCTACTGGTTTTAAGGCATCAAAGAGAGCCTCTCTTGCTAGTTTTACAGAAGAAAAATAGAGAAGAAAGATTCTTCCCAACGAGAGGAAGAAAAGAAAAAAGAAAAGTCTTCTTTCTTGTGCGCAGCGCTTGGAGAAGGAGTTCTTTTCTTATATATTTTTTAAATTTTTTTGTATAAAAATTCGATTAGATCTAATTTTTAACATTAGAATTTAGAGAAGAAATACTAAAAAAATATGGTTGGATGTTTGGTGCTGAAAAATATAGATGATTTCATGCATATATTTCAAATTTTTTTTAAAATAAAACACAACGAAAGATAATTAGATTAATCATATTAATCTAACATGCATATAATCTAATTATCAAATTAACCTGCTCTAGGATCTATGACATGATATGTTGTATATAAAATCTGAAATAATCATATGATAAAATCTACATGCATAGATGTATGCGGTAGATCAAATCTACACCTATCTGAGTTCATAACTCGATACCTGAGCATGGATCGATGATCACTGATGCTGAGAGATATGGTAGAGATGATCTTTGTTGGTTGCTCATAGTCATACATGCATCCGGTCTTTACGAAAGTCTACTTGAGCCCCAATCTGATCGATCTCCTCAAGAGTGCTAGCTCGCGCAAAGACTGTCTTCTTGGCTGATCTGGATTTTTTCTTCAAATCTCTGAAATTTTTTCAAAGGTTGAAGATGAACTTCTATAGGAGATGAACATCTAGAGAGAATATAGAGAAGAAACTATTTTCTCTCTTTCCAAATCCTGAGGACTAAACCCTAGAAACCTAGATTTTGCACACACCCAAAGAGAAAGGACTCTCCTTCTCTTTTTACACCATGAACCCCCACCCAAGGACTTCTCACTATGAAAGCCCTTCTTTTGTTCACTTACACACACACAAGAAAGAATAAAAACCCCTTTTATTAGGTGTGTAAGGAGGTAGGGTGAAGAGTCCTAGAGATCATGGACTCTTACAAGATGTCGCTTCCCTTCACAATTCCATGCCAATTCATCCTCAAAAAAATATGGGATGCCCCATCCCATAATTTTACACAGTAAATCAGATCTCCAACTAATTTTTAATAAGAAAAATCTCCTCAAAGTATCACACACATAGAGAGAAAAAAATAAGTTGGCGGCAAGATTTTGTAAATAATGTCAAACATTATCTATATGGTATCCAATTCAAATCTAATTTGAACATACCATTTAAAATCAGATCTTAACCAAATTTAGATGTGAGATAGAGAAGGAAAAGACCTCTTTGGCATAGAAAAATCTCACATAAAAACTATTTGTGTGTGAAGAAGAATGGCATCAAAAATTATGGTGCAAGGGGAGGAAGAGTCCAATACAATATAGACTCTTGGTTTCCTTCTTTGAATCTAAATCAAATCACATCTGGTTTAGTCCAAATAAAATAGATAAAATATAATTTAATTAGGTTTATAATTTTTTAATCAAATTTTAATCAAATTAAAAATTGATTGAACCAAAATCCTGATCGAATCAGAGACAATTCTCCCTTAGCGATTAAGTCATCTCATAGCCTAATCAGGTCAAATCTAATTGAATCTAATTCAATTAGATTTTATTTAATTCTCTTTACTCAATCAAATTGAGATAATTAGTAATTTAATTATTAATTAATTTTTTATTAATTTACAAATACTTGATGAATAAATTTATTATAACTTTTGCATAAGGTTAATCATCAATCGAATTGATGATTAAGCTCTTGAATGATTCTCAATCGTTAATCAGCCACATGATCAATCAGAAACTTCTTTTGAGTGTAACCTCATAGATTCGAGCTTAAATCAGTAGTACAAAAATAAATTTTTAAATCAATCGATGTAACCATGTAGCAAAGGGACCCGATGTCCAGATAGGTCGAATGATGGTGAAGCAATATTCAGGAACTTACTGGAATATGATTATCGTATAATTCATCTCTTTGATCTTAATGCTCGAGAATGACCTATGATTTAACTATCAATCTTAGATAAGTCATCCATATTATATTTTAATCTTTCAAATCTATCACATGGATTATCTAGGCCCAGATTTTGCTAAATTAAAATACATTGATACATTAACTCCTACTAATTTGGAGGGGACAATCCCATCTTGACTCACACACCGACCAAAAATCTTCCATCACTAAATTTAAAACTCAATTAGTCCAGCATCAAAGTACAGTGAGTCACCATGATGATCTCAGGTCAGAGGGACACTTATATCCATACCCTTCGTGAGCTACTCTTGATAGCAGAGTGCTTCGCAGTTGATCACGTTCAATGACGATGTACTCCTACATCTCACCTATATGCCATACCAGTATCTCCACACTATTTGGTTATGAGGACAACCAATGCATATGGTATACAATGATCTACACTTGATATTGCTATCATCCTAGTAATAGCATATCGTTTGGTCGCGAACTAGTTTAAGGACTATGCGATAAATCCTCCTTTATTGATCAAAGTAATCCTAAGGACTTCATCACAATATAAAAGTTTGTTAGAAGATGAAATCTTGTGATGAAAATAGTCAAATAACTTTTTATTATTGATTAATTTACATATATTTATAATTAGCACAATCGTCAAATGATTGACTTTAGGACATAATTCTTAATAACTCCTACTTAGACTAAAACCAATCAGTATGGTATCATATACTTGTTGGATTTTGCGTGTCGGAACATGTATGTATGTTTCAAAATTTTTTTTTTCTGAACAATACAATAGAATAAAAGATTAAAACTCTTTTTAATCTACATAATGCATACATAAAATATAAAGCTCTAGGATCTACTTCATATGCTGAAATTGAACATATACTGAAATTGAATGTGTGATCGAATCACATACCTGTTTCATAAATTTTTTTTTAAAATCTAGATTTAGAAGAGAATAGATTCTTTTTTAGCTGTACAAGCGTCCGACTGTTAGAAATAGTATCTCAAAGCCAATCGTCAGCCTATTGATGGTTGTGCTCCTTTTGTATTAGTATATGAATTATAAATAAATAAAAATTATTTTGATATTTTTCATCACAAATTGTTTCATCTTCTAATGAACTCTTGTGTTGTGGTGAAGTCCTTAGGACTATTTAGACTCGACAAAGGAGGATTTATCGTTTAGTCCTTAAACCTGTTCGCTACCAAATGATATGTTGTTACAAAGGACAACAACGTTTATCAAGCATAGGTCGTTGTGTGCCATATGGGTTGGTTGTCTTCTTAACCAAAGAGTGTGGAGACACTGGTATGGCATACAGGTGAGATGTAAGGGTACATTGCACTGAACGTGACTGACTCCGAAGCTATTTCTGCTGTCAAGATTTTCTCCGATGGGATATGGGTATAAATGTCCCTCCAACCTGAGACCGCCACAGTGACTTTTAAGTAACTCACTGCACTTAGGCACTGGACTACCTGAATTTCTAATTCAGTGACGGAAGGATGCTAGGTGTAGTCAAGTACTTGACTTGTCGGTGCATGTGTCAAGATGGGATTGACCACTCCAGTTCAGGAAATGTGTACAGTCGTGTTTCAATTTAGCAAAATCTTGGCTAGGGTAGTCCTAGTGAGGAGTCACAGGACTGTTTGAGTTGAGCACGATTCGGATGATCTAATCAGGATTGATAGTTTAACCCTGAGTCATCCTAAACATAGGGGTCAAAAAGGATGAATTATACAGTAACCATATTCACATAGGTTTTGAGTGTTGCGATTGCGACTATTCGACCTATCCGGACGTCGGATACCATTGCTAGATGGTCACTTCGATTAGTACAGGAATTGGTTCCTGTGCTACCAGCTTAGGTTCGAACCTGCGGGGTCACACACATTAGAGGTTCCTATCTGATCTGATGGCTGGTGAAGAGTCCTACGTATCGGGATTATATGATCGAGAATCAGGATTCTTTGATCATGAGTTCCACACATTTTGGGTACCGAGATCAAGAGTCCCACTGATTTGGGACTTTTCGATCAAGGTTTCATATCGATGGACTTTGAAACTCGATTGCCCATCAGATTTAAATCAATCTAATTGGGCCTAACTTATTGGTTCAATTGGGTTGGTTTAAAATGAAAAACTACCTTGACCCAAACTCCCTACGCCACCTCACTTCTTCTGCACCCATTTGAATTCACGAGAAGCAACTTCTCATGAATTTTCTCCCACACAGAAGGCATCCCACGCCCCACATTTGTGCACCATATGGGTGGATAAAGATGGTTGGTTGGCCATTCAAATTCAAAAGAAAGTTTGAATTTGAATGAGCAACCAACTCCATGCGCCATCTCTTATCCTTTTGTGCACCCCATATTATACACAAGAAAGTGTTTCTCATGTAAACTCTCTATGCACAAATGAAGCCACGCCCCTTCTCTTCTCATGCCCAAGTGGATAGGGATGAGTTGGTTTGTATTTGAATTCAAATTTGATTTGAATTCAAATGTGCAACCACTTATCTTTATCCTCTCATGCGGATAAGACACGTCTTGCATTGTTTTATAAAGAGGAGAAAGGTGGAGCATGCGAATAATCTGATCTGAAAAAGAAAAGAGGGTGTGAGGAAGGTTTCTACATATTTTTGAAAAGTTCAAAACATTTCAAGAGGAAAGAAAGAAAGAGAGTGGACGCAGGGTCTTCTGTGAGCACCCTAGGGTTACAACTTAAGGTTCGGGAAGTGAGAAAGTGAGCTACGAGTATCGTGAGCCCACCAAATTCAAGAGAGAGCATCATCAACCTTTCAAGTATGTTTGCTGATGATCCAGAGTATCCAAAGAATCGACAGACATCGATCGAAGGAGTTCGATCAGCATCGACTGTCGAAAGGGCTCTACAATGAGCTAGCACTCGTGAGGAGCCGATCAGACCAGAAGCTTTATGTGGATGATCTGCAGAGGCCAGACACGCTGTGTGGCTGCATTGCGATGATCAGATCCTCCCGATGGTGATCAGATTACGATGATCGACTATCCGCACAAAGGTATTGTGTTCTGAACACATAATAGTAAATTATTTACTGTTCAAATTTGAATTTCAAATTTAAATACATGCATGCTGTATATCATATTTAGATCCTAGTGTAGGGTAAACACATGTTAATTAATTAGATTAATTAATAATTTTTTTGTAAAATAGTGATTTTAAAAATTTTTTAAAATTATCATTTTACCCCTGCACTAAAAATTTTACTTCACCGACCTCTATGAGTATCCACTCAGGATCATCCTGAAATAATCCTTTTGGAATTGATTTTTCTTCTCTAAAAAAAATCAACCTATGAATCTGAACGAAGTCTAGATCGTGATCAACTCTTTGATCCTTTCCTTGATTTTTTTTTCTTCTCTTGCTTTTCTTCCCTTGATTATGGAGCAATCAAGGACTAGAAACCAGCAAACAAGGGGGGCACCCAAACTCCTTTGGGCGTGAAAGATGGAGGATGCCCAAGGCTTGGACATTGGATCTTCAAGGGATAAGAGAAGGGAGAAGAAAGAGAGGGGGCATGGGCTGCTCAATGGATGTGTGGGACTGTTAGTTCAATTGCTTAGAGGCCTTAGAGAAGGTCTCTTTAAATAGGCATAAGGTTTGAATCCTATTCAAAACCAAACAATCACTTAATACAACTCTTACTTGCATTAGGAATCCTTATTCTTTTAGTTATTTGACTCTCTTTAGGAGATCCTTTATATGTTGAAATTGAACATATGCTGAAATTGAATGTGTGATCGAATCACATACCTATTTTATAAATCTTTTCTTTAAATCTAGATCTAGAAGAGAATAGGTTCTCCTTTAGCTACGCAACCATCCGACCTCTACGAGTATCCACTCAAGATCATCCTGGAACAATCTTTTTTGGTATTGATTTTTCTTCTCTAGGAAAAATCAGCCTGCGAATCTGATCGAAGCCTAAATCGCGATCAACTCTTTGATCCTTTTCTTAATTTTTTTTTCTTCTCTTGCTTTTCTTTCCTTGATTATGGAGCAATCAAGGACTAGAAACCAGCAAACAAGGGGGCATCCAAACTTCTTTGGGCATGGAAGATGGAGGATGCCTAAGGCTTCGACATTGGATCTTCAAGGGATAAGAGAAGGGAGAAGAAAGAGAGGGGGCGTGGGCTGCTCAATGGAGGCGTGGGACTGCTAGTTCAATTGCCTAGAGGCCTTAGGGAAGGTCTCTTTAAATAGGTTTAAGGTTTGAATTTTATTCAAAATCAAACAACCACTTAATACAACTCTTACTTGCATTAAGAATCCTTATTCCTTTAGTTATTTGATTCCCTTTAGGAGATCCTTTAGGGGCCAACTATTGGAGCCTTTGTACCCACAAATACACATGCCACATGGCACCCACGAGATGCCCCATGCTAGTCCTACGTGCCCTCTAATGGGTGGACACGTCTGTTTCATCAAATCAAGTGGCGTCCAATCAAAACTATCAAAAAAATTAATTAAAGGTTTGAACCTTTAATTCATTTGATCCAAAACCCTAAGCACCCAACAATTGGAGCCCAATAAATCTAATTCATTTAGATTATTAGTAGATAATTAAATTTAAATTAATCTTATCAAATAAAAAATTCTAACGTAAAGAGAAAATTGGATCCAACCATGTGCTAGCAAAGTTATCCTGAACTCAATAGGGTTTCTCTAAATCTAATTGAGACTTTATAAGCCCAATTGCTTATTTTAGATCTAATCCTTTTGTTGTGTGACCCCATAGATTCAATTCTATCTGGTAGTGAGATATACAATGATCTCTATCATAGTATCATTAAAATATTTTTCAATGAGTCGAAACAATTTCACTCTAACTCATCAAGGATTGTCGATCCTGAGCAACCCTAGTAAGCTCTCATAATTTATCAGTGACATCTAGCAGTATGTAGTGGTAACCCAGTAGAATCAAAAAAGAACCTCAAGGTGTAGTTCACGTGTAATTCAATCCCTCTATCATGAGTCTCGATTAGATGGTAGGTCATGGATAAATCATCAAACTTCATCATCAATCATATGATAGATTTGATTAGCTTAAGTCCAATTGTGATCCTTATGAAAATATTTTTCAATCAATTACACTTTGTGGCCACAGACTCTCAGACTTAGTCTCTCAAATCCTATAGGACTACTTCTCTCTATTAAGATTAATAGATTCCAGCTTGGTGTGCACTCTACTCCTACAGTTGACCAACTATCACCAACATCCACTACAAGGGATCATTGAGATCATGTTTATGTGTCAGTTAAACTCCAGTAGCCTCACTGCGAGCAGTCATACATCGCAGGTTAAAGGACCATTTACACAACTACAACATCGAGACAATCACTGACAATCGAGTAAAAATCCAAGTGATCTCTCGTATGGTCATGCTCAGTATTAGTTGTTCTCTAACAACTACTTGCACTCATCGCTCAGTGTCTCGATACTATAGACCAGAGACTCATCTATCCTAAAGGAAGTGATCTATGCGTCGATCTATCCAGATCGATCACCATCCTCATGATGATACTATGATCGAAAGTATTTAGAAATTAAATACATGTCTCTAATTCTCAATACTTTGAGAATATGTATCGAAATGTTAATTTCATAAATGATTTAAGGACACATCACCCTTGAATAAAAAATAAACTTGTCCTTTTATTAATCAAATCAATGTATTAAGTATAAAATTATGTCCTAGCTATATTATAATATGTTGTCAGCCATATTGGCTTCTAGGACATACATCTAACAATCTTCCACCTGGACTAAAGTCAATTGGCTACTAATCTAAGTTCCATCTTCTCAAGGTAGACTTCCATCTTTGATTGGCTCAATTGCTTTATCAGTGGATCTGCTATGTTGTTCGTGAAGTCTACTCTTCGCACCTTGACATATTTTTTTTTTAGATAGTCACGTATGATGTGGTACCACCATTCGATGTACTTTGATTTCTGATGAGACCTTGACTCTTTAGCAAGTGCTATGGCCCCATTGTTGTCGTAATAAAGTGGTATGGCATCTGATATCATAACCCCAAGTTCTGTGATGAACTTTCTAAACCAGAAGCTTTTCTCTGCAGCATCCGAAGTAGTGACATAATCAGCCTTTATGATCGAATCCGCTATGATAGGTTGGTTGGAACTCTTCTAACTGACTGTGCCACTATTGTATATGAATACATATGCTAATGTAGACTTTCTATCATCAGGATCAGACATGAAGTCTGAATCAGTATATCCCTCGATTCGTAACTCAGAACCTCCTCCATAGATCAAGAATAAATCTTTAGTTCTTCTTAAGTACTTAAGGATGTTCTTCACAGCTATCCAGTGCTCTTCATCTGAATTCGACTAATATTTGCTCGTGACACTTATAGTAAGGGCAATATCAGGTTGAGTACACAGCATAGCATACATAAGGCTTCCTATGGCTGAGGCATAAGGAATCCTACTAATACGCTGAACTTTCCTCAGATGTGGTCGGACGCATCATCTTGAAAAGATGAATACCATGCCCGAGAGGTAAAAGTCCTCTTTTTGAGTTTTTCATGCTGAACCTCTTCAATACTTAATCTATGTATAGCTTTTGTGACAGGCCTAGCATTTTTTTAGATCTATCCCTATAGACCTTTATTCCAAAAATATAGGATGCTTCTCCTAGATCTTGCATGGAGAATTTCTTAGACAACAATCTTTTGACCATGGTCAATATGAGAATATCATTTTCAATGAGGAGAATATCATCCACGTACAATACAAGAAATGTTATTGCACTCCCATTGACCCTTTTGTATACACAAGGTTCTTCTTCATTCTTGATGAAATCAAATAATTTGATCGCATCATTAAAATGAAGATTCAAACTCCGAGAAGCTTACTTTAATCCATGTATAGATCTTTACAGTTTGCAGACTTTGTGATCACCATCATTAGATATGAAACCCAAAGACTGCTCCATATAGATATTTTCCTCAAGATATCCAATCAGAAATGTAGTTTTCACATCCATCTGTCAGCTTTTATAATCATAATAAGCTGCAATAGTAAGCAGAGTGTGGATGAATTTCAGCATAGCTATGGATAAAAAATTTTTTTGATAGTCAATGCCCTCGCGCTGGCTATAACCTTTTGCCACAAGCCTAGCTTTATAGGTCTCTACCTTACCATCGGTACCTATTTTTTTTTTAGATCCATTTATACCCAATGGATATTATATCCTCGAGTGGATCCACTAAGGTCCATACGTGGTTCGAATGCATCGAGTTAATTTCTGACTTTATCGTATCTAACCATTTCTCAAAATCGATGTCAAACATCATCTCATGAAAGGTATTAGGATCATCACCGTGACCCTTATCTCCCATAAGAAATATTTCCTTTATTTTCTCTGTAAACATACCATGTACTTTTCAGGAGGTCAAGAGATCCTACTAGATCTACGAGGTGGTTGAGTAACATCAACTAGTGGCTCATGAACAATGGATTCTTAAGGATCTATATTTTCTTGCTTTTTAGAAACCTTCTCTTCGAGCTCAACTAACCTCCCACTGCTACCATCTTGGATAAACTATTTTTCTAAAAATATGGCATTCTAACTCACAATCACATTGTGATCTTGTAGAAAGTAGTAGTATCCCATTGATTCTTTTAGATAAAATGAGCTGTTACAAATCTATCCTCTAATTTATCAGCCATCTGTCTCTTGACATAGGCCGGACATCCTCAAGTCTTAAAATAATCTAGACTCAGTTTCTTATCATACTATATCTCATACAATGTGATAGGAATGGATTTTGATGGAATCCTATTTAACAGATGAATTACAGTTAATAAGGCATATCTCCGAAGATATAAGGGTAAATCAGTGAAGCTCATCTGGACCTGACCATATCTAGTAGGGTCCTATTTCTCCTTTCGGATATTTCGTTAAGCTGAGGTGTTCTGGGAGGAGTCTATTAAGAGACTATGTCGTTGTCCCTAAGATATCTCAAAAATTTTTGACTAAGGTATTCACCTTCTCGATCATATCGAAGAACCTTAATGGATGTGCCTGTTTGTTTTTCTACTTCATTTCTAAATTCTTTGAACTTTTTAAAAGCTTCAAACTTATATTTTATCAGATACATATATCTATATCTAGACAGATATCGGTAAAGGTGAAGAAGTAGTAGTAACCACCTCTGGCCTGCACATCAAATGGCCCACACATATCGGTGTGTACCAGGGCTAGTAACTTAGTGGCCTTTTCTCTATGTCCTACAAAGGATAACTTGACCATTTTTCTTCGAAGACAGAATTCACATGCTGGATACGACTTTGGATGAAGAGAGCCAAAGATCTCATCTTTTTTTAGTTTATTTATCCTGCCTTTTCCAATATGGTTTAGTCTATGATGCCACAAGTACTTCTGGTTAATTTCATCTCTAGGTCTCTTTTGACTTACAGCACTCACTATTTGCTCGTTCAAATTCATATTCGCATCAACATGTAAGTGATATAAACTATCAATTAAAAGACTTTGTGTAACCAATTTATTTCATAAATAAATGAAACAAAAGTTTTTATTAAAATTAAATTCAAAGCCATCATATACTAACACAGACATGGAAATCAAATTCTAACTAGCTATAAGAACAAAATAACAGTTTTTTAAATCTAATCTAAAATCTGATGGTAATTAAAAAAGATAAGTGCCAACAATTTCTGCAGTAATTTTTGCTCCATTACCAATCTGAAGGATCATGTCACCTTCCCTCAATCTCCTACTTTCTATTAGACCCTGCATTAAGGTATATATATGAGTACTCGAACCAGAGTCTAATACCCAACTGGAAGTAGAAGAAACTATAAGGTTAGATTCAATTACGAGCATATCTTCTGAAGGTTTATCATCCTTCTTAGTTTTTAGGCTCTCCAGGTAGAGTGGACTGTTCCTCCTCCAATGACCTTCAGTATTATAGTGGAAACACTTTTCTTTTGCTTCAACCTTCTTTGGAACATCCTTTTTTGGCTTGCTCTCTTTCTTCTGTTTCTTAGCATTTTATTTTTCTTCTTCTAACTAGACTTTCTCTTGAAAGAAGTCTGCTCCACAGTGAGAACAATGTCCCTTGAACTCTTTAAGGTTCCTTTGATAGTGACCAACATGTTGACCAATTCAGATATAGTGCAATCAAGTTTGTTCATATGAAAATTTATAATAAATTAACTATATAAATTTGTAAAAGATTGAAGGATTAAATCCATCGGTAATTTCTTTTGCATATTAAGCCCGAGCTTTTCAAGCTCATCAATGTCCTTGATCACTGTCATACAGTGCTCATTGACTGACTGTCATGCATCTTTAGATTGAAGAATCTCTTAGATACTTCAAAGCATGCTGTATGGCTCTATTCACCATACAACTCTTGTAGGTGAGTGATCATGACCCTGGTAGTGAGCATATACTCATGCTGGCTCTGCAACTCATTTGACATGGATGCCAGCATATAGCACTTGACCTGACTATCTTCATCCGTCTACTTTTCATAAGCAATTTTTTGCTCAACAGTAGGATGGTTTGATAACACTAGGGGCTCCTGATCGACTATATGACCTAATTTTTCAGAAGTCAAGACAATCTTGAGGTTTCTTAGCCTGTCTTTATAGTTTGTGCCAGTCAAACGATTGGATTCAAGGATGCGGGCTAGAAGGTTTGAGGTTGACATTGTTTATCTACGAGAGTTGAGATTCAAGTTAGACTTTTGTACTTTATATTTGTTTCTAAGGATTTGAAGATGCAATTAATGACTCCCACTAATTTTTTGGATCCCTCCACTCTCCGGATGGGAAACAAAACCCCTAACATGACAAATAGATTCCTAGTGGGTGTTGTGGTCCCATCGATGCCATGTACCTCACCTAACAGTTATTGGTAATATGCACATTGATGCATGGATAACTCTTTACCCAGATGCTTTCCTAAGCATGTTGCAGCGACTTGGTCTCTAAATCATATGGGCTCACCTAATAGTTATGACCACACTTCTTAGTTAAGCCCGACCCATCATTCACAAGAAGGTGCAAAGCCGTCATTGGGTCCCCCACCTAATAATTTTTGGGCCCAACCACATTTTTACTCTAGAGCAACTCTTTGCTAATAGAGTGGTTGCGTGCTCTCGATGTAACTGAACCACTATAACCAACCGAGAATAATCAACACCAGTAGCACGCCCGCACATCTACAATGGTGGAAGATCTATGGAGTTAATATTTATGGGAAGGTTTAGGTTTAGGTCTCATCTAATCAGTCATCATATGACTGATCTAATTGGCATGGGCTAAACCAAACCGTCAAGCAATCTCATTCAAGACTTAATCTTTCAAATTGGCCAGGTAAGTGGAGATTGGTGGGAGCCTCCCCCATTACTTTCCTTAGACATCAATAAATTGGTCAGATCAACAAATGAAATCAATTAAATAACCACTTCTCAATTACTTACTTTAGACACCAATAGGTCAATTGGTCTAAATAGGTTAGCTCAAGCAAATTAGGCTCAAGCCATCGAATCGAATTAGGTCCTTAGGTTAATTGATTCTATATATGAGATTCAATCGATTTGATCAATAATAATTATATGATCACATAACTTAATTGATTTAGTTTTAATCAATATTTGATTCAGTTTGATCAATTACTTAATCAAATTAAACTCATTACTTTCAAATCAAAAATTCTAAATGCAATCTAATTACATGACCTAATTTTTGATTTTTTTACAACCAAAATCTTTATGTACAAACACAAATTTTAGATTCCAAAACTAAATTTTAGATCTAAATTATTTTCATGAAAGGTAAGCTTTAAATCATGAAACTAATTTTTAGATTTAACATACAAATATGTATCTCATATATGTATGTAAAAATCAGATCTCAACAAAAATTCAGATCATAACATAATATCATATATCTCATATACAAATCATGAATCATATTGAAAATAATTTTTTGACCTAAATATGTAATCATATATCTCATATATGAATCATAAATTAGGTTAAATTAAAATTTAAATTTATACATGCATCTACATATCATATGATTATGAACTAAAAACTGTTCTAGAATAAAATTCAGATCTATGCATGCTTTCACATATCAACTATATATTTTAAAATTAAATCTAAAATAAATTTAAAATTTAAAATACTCATCTATATATCTCATGTATCAAAAAAAAAATTAGATTTTAAAATATTTTTTCAAAACATATATGTCAATTTCATGTATATGAAACTCATGGCTCTGATACTACTGTTGGATTTTGTATGTTGGAGCATGTATGTATGTTTTAATTTTTTTTATAAATAATACAGCATAATAGAATATTAAAATATCTTTTAATCTACATCATGTATGCATAAAATATAAAGTATCAGGATTTACTTCATATACTGAATTTGAACATATGTTGAAATTGAATATGCGATCGAATCACATATCTGTTTCGCAAATTCTTTCTTCAAATCTAGATCTGAAAGAGAATAGGTTCTTTCTTAGTCATACAAATATCTGACCTCTATGAGTATCTACTCAAGATCAGTCTGGAATAATCTTCTTTGGTATTAATTTTTTTTCTCTAAAAAAAATCAGTCTGTGAATCCAAACGAAGCCTGAATCGCGATCAACTTTTTGATCATTTTCTTGATTTTCTTCTTCTCTTCTTCTCTTGCTTGTCTTTATTTAATTATGAAGCAATCAAGGACTAAAAACTAACAAACAAGGGGGGCGTCCAAACTCTTTTGGGCATGGAAGATGGAGGATGCCCAAGGCTTGGGCATTGGATATTTAAGGGAGAAGAGAAGGGAGAAGAAAGAGAGGGGGCATGGACTGCTCAATGGAGGCATGAGGCTGCTGGTTCAATTGCTTAGAGGTCTCAAAGAAGGTCTCTTTAAATAGGCATAAGGTTTGAATCCTATTCAAAATCAAACAACCACTTAATACAACTCCTAGTTGCATTAGAAATCCTTATTCCTTTAGTTATTTGACTCCTTTTAGGAGATCCTTTAGGCACCAACTATTGGAGCCTTTGCACCCACAAATACACATGCCACATGGCACCCATGGGATGCCCCATGCTGGTCTCACATGCCTTCTAATGGGTGGACACGTCTAGTTTGATCAAATCAAGTGGCACCCTCAAAACTATTAAGGAAATTAATTAAAGGCTTGAACCCTTAATTTATTTGATCTAAAATTTTAGGCACCCAACAATTGAAGCCCAATAAATCTAATTCATTTAGGTTATTAGTAGATAATTAAATTTGAATTAATCTTATCAAATAAAAAATTCAAATATAAAGAAAAAATGGATCTAACCATGTGCTAGCAAGGTTATCCTAAACCCAATAGGATTTCTCTAAACCTAATTGAGATTTCATAAGCCCATTACTTATTCCAGATCTAATTTCTTTATTGTGTAACGCCATAGGTTCAACTCTATCTGGTAGTAAGATATACAATGATCTCTGTCATAGTATCATTGAAACTGTTTTCAATAAGTCGGAATAATTCTACTCTAACTCATCAAGGATTGTTGATCTTGAGCAACCTTAGTGAGCTCTCACAATCTATCAGTGACACCTAGCAGTATGTAGTGGCAATCCATTAGTACCGAAAAAGAACCTCAAGGTATAGTTTACATATGATTCAGTCCCTCTATCGTGAGTCCTGACAAGGTGACAGGTAATGGATAAATCGTCAAACCTCATCATTAGTCATATGATAGATTCGATCAGTTCAAATCCAATTATGATCCTTATGAATTTTTTTTTCATCAATCACACTGCAGTGGCTACAGACTCTCGAACTTAGCCTCTCAAATCTCATAGGACTATTGCTCTCTATTAAGATTGATAGATTCTATCTTGATGCATACTCTACTCCTACAGTGGACCAACTGTCGCCAACATCCACTACAAGGACTTATTGAGACATATTTATGTGTCGATCAAACTTCAGCAGCCTCACTGCGGCAGTCATACCATCGCAGATCAAAAGACCATTTACATAACTACAGTATCGAGATAATCACTGATAATCGAGTAGAAATTTAAGTGATCTCTCGTATGATCACGCTCAGTATTAGTTGTTCTCTAACAACTATCCACATTTATCGCTTAGTGTCTTATAATATAAACTAGAGACTCATCTACTCTAAAAGAAATGATATGTGTGTCGGTCTATTTGGATCAATCACCATCCTCATGATGATACTATGATTGAAAGTATTTAGAAATTAAATACATGTCTCTAATTTTCAACACTTTGAGAATATGTATCGAAATGTTAATTCCATGGATGATTCAAGGACATATCACACTTGAATAAAAAATAAATTTGTCCTTTTATTGATCAAATTAATGTATTATGTATAAAATTGTGTCCTAGCTATATTATAATATGTCAGCCATATTGACTTCTAGAGCATACATCTAACAATATCCATCTTTGATTTATTATCTCAAAACTCCTAGATATCGAGGCTTTAGTAAATAGGTTGGTCAGGTTCTCCATTTTGTCGATCTTCTAAAGTTCGACATCATTTCAATAGATTTTTTGAATAAGATGGTAGCGATGCAAAATGCTTGATAAACTAATGAAACTTCGGTTCCTTGGTATAAGCTATGGCTCCGGTGTTGTATAATACAATAGGACCATCATAGGAGGGTACCATTCCTAGCTTACTAATAAACCTGTATAATCACATAGCTTCCTTGCAAGCATCGAATGCTGCAATGTATTCTGCCTCACAAATTGAATTGGCTATATCTTTCTGCTTGGAACTTTTCTAGCAGATTGCTCCATTATTTAGGGTAAAGATGCATTCTGATATATTTTTGCTATTATTATATCCAACTAAAAATTTGAGTCATATTCTTATAAATTTTAAGTCAGATTCTCCATAACCAAGTCATTGACCCTCGATATTTCTTAAATATTTAAGGATGACCTTCCAGTGATTCTTGATAAGCACTTAATTTAAGTCATTTAAAGTAAAAAATTATATTTAATTTATTTTATTTATTAAAAATTTGATACTTCCTTTTATGTTTTACAGAAAAGATGATCGTCGATACAAAGAGTCTGATTCGCAGATAAAAAAGACTCAAGTTTGAAGAAAATTGGACTTAAAATAAAATTAAAATAAAAGAAGGATGTATACGGTATTATAGAAAATGAAGATACTATGCAAGGAACCCAAAAAGGATATAGGTGTCATTTTAAAGAAACAAAAGTTTCTTTTTATAATTTTCTAATAAAAAAGGAGCGTAAGTGGTTTCCTAATAGCTAACGGGTCCATGAAAGAAGATTGTGGGCATGCGGCATTGCGGGTGCGTAGCATGGCAGATTCATGGGGAGTTTGTGCTGGCGGACACAGTGGCGAACAGACAGACGCTCATGATAGCAGATGGATCTGAAAATTAAAGAAAAAAATATAATACTTGGAAATACTTCAAGAGGAAGAATTTGTATTTTCTTTATCTGCTTGTGATCTTTCCATCTCATCCATCCATCTTTTAGTCCTTAGTATTTTCTTTAGTCCCACATCTGAAAACCATGTAAAACTCCTCCCTCCTATCACCTATAAAAAGGCTCTTGTACTCCCATTTGAGGGAGATCCCAGAAATTCTTCTAGAGCCTTGCATAAAGGAAGAAAAAGGGACTACTCCATGAGCAGCTAGGCTAGCAGTCTCGAGAGTGGAGAAAAAATTTTGTAACAACACAGAGTGGGTTTATTATTCTAAACTTTCTTGTATTTCTTTATATACAATAAAGATTATGCTTTTTATTTAAATCATCATAAGTTCTTTATTTGCTCTCTTTCATATACTTTTATTTATGCTTTCCTATTAGATTAATATTAGGAACAACTTTTACTTTCCGAAGACGCACCGTGATCTACGGGTACGGAGCGTGCCGAGGAAAGAATAGTTGTTTACCTAGTACTTTTCAGAGATATCCCGTGATCTACAGATACGAGGTGTGCCGAGAAAAGATAGATATTTTTTTTAAGATTAATCGCATCTATTTAATTAAAAAAAAAGAGATACAACTCTACTAGTGCAAAATTAATTCAAAACTCCCGAGCTCTTTATTTTCTAATTATATCAATTTTAAGATAATTTATTTTTTAAATCAAAACAATGCTTCTTTCTTTTATTTTGCAATCTCAACTTAGCCCAAGATCCCTAAGAATATCATCTCGACTCATCCTACCTACGTAGTGAGTAGAGTTATTTTTGGTGCTATCAACGACTACGCATCAAATTTTGACGCTGTTGCCGGGGATCTTGGCATGGTTGAATTAAAAAAAAAAAACCACTGACATTTCATAACACTTAACTAAAATAGCGTAATCTCAAATATAAAAATCTCTAACTTGATTGGACATCTTGTTCCTTTGCATTGCATCTCCATAATTAACTTTAAGGGCGCAACCCATTAACTAAGATAAGGTAGGGATTTGATCACCCTTCTTTGGCCTACAAATCACTCCCTTGCATTTGCATAACCTAGACCTTAATCTAAAATTAATTAGACGTTGACCCCTAAGGATTTTGAGCTCATTAGGATAAGTGACCCTAAGAGTTGAACCAGATTAGACTTGGTCAGCTAGCTGGTGTCTAGGCAAGTGGTTTGCGGGATGACTGGGCCCGAAGGAAGGTGGTTTTTAATTGGTTCCGTTCGCTAACCTGACCAATTTAATTGGTGTCTAAAGAAAACAACGGGGGGACTCCCACCGACCTTACACTTATCTGGCCAGTTGGTTGGTCAAGCTCCGACTTGGAGGGCTTGAAGGCTAACTACAGTTAGGAGCTGTCTAGAACTAGGATAACTTTAGGATAGAGAGTCCACTGCGTGCTAACTTGATTGTAATTAAAATCTAACCACAACTAATTCTTCTATTAGTTTTAGAACTTCTTAGGATCTCTTCTTTAGAACTCTTTTCTTTCTTCTCCTCTCCTCTTAATAAATAAAAAAAAAATAATCCTTAACAGACTAGGATAGTCCTACATAGACCTTTTAGTTGCATGTTAGGTCGACGATCACTAAAACCCGACTTGCAACCATTAGATGAAGAATTAGAAAAGACTCTTAGGACTATCCAAGTTAGAAACATGGCTGCACTTGGTGAGGCTAATCCTCCACGCTCATTGAGAGAATATTTCACTCCATCCTCGTATACCTGCTCTCCATGCATTCAAGCACCTCCAGTAGAAGCTACCCAATATGAGATTAAGTCTAGCATTATTCAAATGTTGCCATCATTCTATGGACTTAGTAACGAAGACCCATACAAACACTTGGATGAATTTTTTGAAATTTGTTTCACAGTAAAAATCCAAAACTTCTCCGATGATGCTCTTAGGTTGAAACTGTTCCCTTTCTCACTTAAGGACAAAGTCAAGCATTGGTTAAACTCCTTAGACTCTATAACCATTTCAACTTGGAATCATCTTCAGAGAGAATTTCTCAAGAAATACTTTCAATTGGAAAAACAAATCAAATTAGAAAAGCTATCACTAGTTTTTCCCAATTGGAGGGTGAACTTTTTCATGAGATATGGGAAAGGTTAAGGGACCTCATTCGTAAATGTCCACACCATGCTGTCCCTAAATGACAACTTTGTCAGTTTTTTATGATGGTCTATCGAGAAACACCGACAAATGGTTGATGCATCATGTGGTGGGACATTCATGCTAAAGAGTGAGGATGAAGCCTGGCAGTTCTTTGAAACACTTAGTGAGAATTCCCTACATCATATGTCTGCCACTTCTAGAGAACAACCCATGCTTCAACAAAAAAGAAGTGAAATTTATCAGATTGAAAACGTCATAGATATCCACAGTAAGGTAGATGAACTGTCCTAAAAATTAGACATCTTCTAAATACTGGACAATCCCCGATTCCACCTAACCCAATTCAAGAAGTTTGTGCATTGTGTGCAAGTCCGAACCATTTTGTTAGTGAATGCCCAGCCACACCTCAATTTTTGAGTTTGTGCACGAGCAGGTTCAGCAAGCTCAAGTCCAACAAGCTCGCAGACTAGGAAAAATCAATATTCGACACTTATAACCCGGCTGGAGAAACCATCCAAATTTTTTCTGGAGACCACAACCAGTGGTTGGCCCTGCCACACCTCGACCTCAATATCAGGACCTAACATATAGGCATGAACCATACCATCAATTTCAAAATGCTCCTCAACGTCTACTACTGGTCACAGCTAGCTTTTGAGGAAAAAGTTCTGAAAGCACTAGAACGATTAGAAGTCAACACTCAGACCCTTAACTCCCACACACAATCCATTGCTAAGCTAGAGACCCAAATAGGTCAACTAGCGACTGCATTCAGTAGGAGGGAAGGAGAAAAATTACCTAGCCAACCCGAGAGCAACCCAAGAGGGCAATTTGTGATTGAGAGCTCTAATACCCCAGAAGCTTTTTCTGAACATGCCAAATCAATCATGACTCTGAGAAGTGGGAAGGTCATTGAACACACTAGTAAAACCAATGAGACCGACCCTAAACCTCTAACGAAGCCAAATCACCCAAGAACAAGGAGGACCTTAAAATAGAAAATGAACCAACTGCACCGGAATCATCTTACTTGCCTAAAGCTCCATTTTCGGATGCCCTGAAAGCCCCTATTCCTACAGATAAGAAGGGAGGAAGACTCGACGAGATGTTGGAATTGTTTAAGCAAGTCTAAATTAATCTTTCCTTCTAGACGCAATCAAACAGGTCCCTGCTTATGCCAAATTTTTGAAGGATTTGTGCACCAAAAACGTAAATCTAGATCACAAATCCAAAGAAAGTACGCCTCACTGAACAGGCTAGTTCTGTCTTCTAGCATGCCACTCCTCCAAAGCTTAAGGACCCAGGAGCCCCCATCATTTCCTGTGTTATAGGAGATTATCACATTGAAAAAGCTCTTCTGGACTTAGGGCAAGTGTGAATCTTTTACCTAGTTCGGTTATGAACTTTTTGGATTCGGAGAACTGAAATCCCACATCAGTCACACTGCAATTAGCCGACAGATCAATTAAGGAACCACGTGGAATGCTTGAGGATGTCTTGGTCAAGGTAGATGAGTTTTACTTTCTAGTTGATTTTCTGGTTCTCGATATGGAACTAAGTGGCAACCCAAGATAAATTCCATTATCTTAGGACGATCCTTCCTAACTACGGCAAATGCATGCATTAATTGTAGGACAGGAGTCATGGACGTATCGTTTGGGAATAAGAAACTGAGACTGATGTGTTTAGTGCTTCCCAAGACCATCAATGGATAGTTGCTTCGAAGTAGATATACTAGAAGATATTATAGAAGATGCAACACCCACAATTCTAGCACCAGACCCCTTAGATACTTGCTTGGCTCACTTTGGAGTGTATACTTTGAGGGATATATGAAAGAAGTTAACACCTTGTTGGATACACCACACGATAAAACCACTCCTCCATAGACAATCAAGTATGAGCCATTGCCACATTAGCCAGTACACCAATAGTCCATCTTTAGAATCACCACCTACGTTAGAATTGAAACCCTTCCTGCTACCTCAAGTATGTATTTCTAGGACCCAATGACACCCTCCCGACAATCATTGCATCAGACTTGACCCCTAATCAGGAAGCACAATTGGTTGGTATTCTGAAAGAACACAAAGAGGCTATCGGTTGGTCCATTGCCGATTTAAAAGGAATTGACCCCTCCATTTGCATGCACCATATTCATTTTGAGGCAAATGCCAAACCCCATCGAGATATGTAGAGGAGATTGAACCAAATATGTGTGAAGTAGTAAAGAAAGAGGTGGTAAAGTGGTTAGATGCTGGAATCATCTACCCATATCCGATAGTAAATGGGTCAGTCCCACTCAAGTAGTACCTAAGAAATCAGGTATTACTGTGGTTGAGAACGAAGAAGGTGAACTGCTTCCCACTCGCATATCATCTAGATGGCGAGTATGCATAGATTATAGAAAACTAAATGTTACTAGGAAGGACCATTTCCATTGCCTTCATCGACCAAATCTTAGAACGGTTAGCAGGACAAAGTTTCTTCTGTTTTTTTTATGGTTATTCAGGGTATAATCAAGTACCTATATTTTCGGATGATC
>NC_026000.2:81974048-81988747 GCF_000442705.2 Elaeis guineensis
TTAGAACCCAGCGGATATAGTTTTCATATAATTTCATCCCCTTGACCAAAATGATCATAGGACACCCCAGAGTTCAACTGTCAACTCTGATCAGGTTGTCCACATTGTATTTCAAAATATCAAATCCATCTGATGGATTACCCTGGCCAAGGTTTTGCTAAATTGAAATACAGCGACTCATTCTTCTCCAACTCTTTGGAGTGGTCAATCCTATCTCGATCACACTCTGACTTCGCAAGTACTTGACTGTGCCCAGAAGCCTTCCGCTTCTGAATTAGAAATTCAGTTAGTCCAGTACCAAAGCACAGTGAGTTGCTTGCAAGTCACTGAGGCGATCTCAAGTCTAAGGGACACTTATACCTATATCCCATCAGAGACATTCTCGACAACAGAATACTCTGGATTGGTCACGTTCAATGATGAGTACCCTTACATCTCACCTGTATGCCATACCAGTGTCTCCACACTCCTTGGTTAAGAGGACAACCAACCCATATGGCCTACAGCGATCTATGTTCGATAGAAGCTGTCATCCTTATTAACAGCCTATCATTTGGTCGTGAACAGTTTAAGGACTAATCGATAAATTCTCTCTTTATCGAACTTAAATAGTCTAAGGACTTCATCATAACAACGGAGTTCATTAGAAGATGAAAGCTTATGATGAAGATGCCAAATATATTTATTTATTAACAAATCAATTACAATATTTGGTTGCTCAACCGTCAACAGCTTGACGATTGGTTTTGGGACACATTTCCAACAACTCCCACTTGTCCTAAAGCCACTCGGCACAGTATCTAATACCCATCTTCGACTTGTGGTTGTCGAACTCCTTTATCGCCAGGGCTTTAGTGAAGGGGTCGGCTAGTTCTCCTATCCGTCGATCTTCTGAAGGTCGACGTCACCTCGATCCACGATCTCTCAGACCAGGTGGAAGCGGTGTAAGATGTGCTTCGTCTGCTGATGTGCTTTGGGTTCCTTCACCTGAGCTATGGCACCAGTGCTGTCATAGTAGAGCAGGACTGGACCATCGAGGGAGGGTGCTACTCCGAGCTCGTTGATGAATTTCCTTAGCCACACAGCTTCCTTCACGGCACCCGATGCTGCGATGTATTTCGCTTCACAAACAGAGTCTGCCACAGTATGTTGCTTGGAACTCTTCCAGTAGATGGCTCCACCATTCAGAGTAAAGATATAACCCGACACGCTCCTGCTGTCATCATGGTCAGATTGGAAGCTAGAGTCTGTGAACCCCATAAGTTTCAGATCTAACTCACCATAAACCAACCATTGTCCTTAGTATTTCTCAAATACTTAAGGATGGCTTTAACCACTTTCCAGTGATTTTTTCCAGGATCAGATTGGTATCTACTCAATAATCCTAGTGAGTATGCCACATCTGATCTTGTACATGTCATGGCGTACATGATAGATCCCACGGCTAAAGCATATGGACTCTACTCATATGCTCTTCTCTTCAGGAGTTGTCGGACAATCCTTCTTAGAGAGAGAAATTCCATGCCTATCAGTAGATAGCCCTTCTTGGAATTCTCCATGCTGAACCTCTTCAGCACAGTGTCTATGTACATGGACTGGGATAATCCAAGCATCCTTTTAGATTATCCCTATAGATCTTCATCGCTAGGATGTAGGATGCTTCACCCAAGTCCTTCATGGAGAACTGTGATGACAACCAAACTTTTATTCCCTATAGTGCGGGGATGTCATTTTCGATTAAGAGAATGTCATCCACGTACAAGATAAGGAATACCACAACTGGACCATTTGCCCATTTATAGATGCAGGGCTCTTCTCCATTCTTAATGAAGCCATACGTTTTGATCACCTTATCAAAACGCATGTTCTAACTTCGAGAAGCTTGCTTCAGTCCATAAATGGATCTCTGAAGCTTGCACACCTTGGACTCATCTGTGGATGTAAACCCCTCAGGTTGTATCATATACACCTCTTCAGTAAGCTCTCCATTCAGAAAAGCTGTCTTTACATCCATCTGCCAGATTCATAATCTAGATGGGCAGCTATTGCAAGCATTATCCGAATGGATTTGAGCATTGCCACAGGAGAAAACATCTCGTCATAGTCAATACCATAACGTTGACGATACCGCTTGGCGACCAGATGGGCTTTATAGGTCTCCACCTTTTCGTCTGCGCCCCTCTTCCTTTTGAAGACCCATTTACACCCAATGGGTTTAACCCCTTCAGGTGGGTCAACCAATGTCCATACATCGTTGACCTTCATGGACTCCATTTCGGATTTGATGACTTCAAACTATTTCTCGGAATCAGGTCTCTGCATTGCATCCATATAGGTGATCGAATTCTCATTATTCTCATCAAGTTCGATAGGATCACCATCCCGGACCAAGAAACCGTAGTATCTGTCCGGCTGACGGGTACTCTATCAGATTGCCTTAATGGTGCAGATATATTGGGCTCCGGATCTGATCTAATCATATCCAACTCAGGTTCAGCTATTGGTGTCGGTCCTTCTACCTGTTGAACTTCATCAAGTTCAACCTTAGAGGCAACGGTTCCTTCACCAAGAAACTCCTTTTCTAAAAAGATTGCCTTAAGGCTGACGAACACCTTTTGTTCATCCGCATGGTAGAAAAAATATCCTTTTGTCTCTTTGGGGTACCCTATGAATGATCATTTGTCAGACCTAGGTCCAAGTTTGTCTGTGACTAATCATTTGACATAGGTCGGGCACCCCCAGACCCTAAGGTGTGAAAGTACTGGCTTACGCCCTGTCCATATCTCATACGGAGTCTTAATTACAGACTTACTTGAAACCTTATTTAACAGATAACAGGCCGATTCGAGTGCATATCCCCAGAAGGATATCGGCAAGCTAGCAAAACCCATCATTGATCGGACCATGTCTAACAGAGTCCGATTCCTCCTTTCAGACACACCATTATGCTGTGGTGTTCCTGGAGGAGTCCATTGGGAGAGAATCTCATTCTCTCTTAGATATGTGAGAAATTCACTAGAAAGGTATTCTCCTCCTCGATCAGATCGAAGAGTTTTAATACTCTTTTCAGTTTATTTTTCTACTTCACTTCGGAATCATTTGAACATTTCAAATGAATCCGACTTATGTTTCATCAGATAGACATATCCATATCGGGATAGGTCATCCATGAAAGTTATGAAGTAGAAATATCCACCTCTAGCACTGGTGCTCATGGGCCCGCATACATCAGTATGTACTAGGCCCAAGAGCTTAGTAGCTCTCTCACCTTTTCCAGTAAAAGGTGACTTGGTCATTTTACCAAGAAGACAGGACTCACAGGTTGGAAGTGATTCACAATCACTGACTTCGAGGATTTTCTCTTGAGTCAACCTATTTATTCTGTTCTTGTTTATATGACCTAGCCTACAGTGCCATAAGTAGATATCTGACACACTATCTAATCTAGGGTGATTGCCAGTTGAATAGACTCTTATCAGGCTTGATCTTTTTGGTCTGGCTCTGCACTGATATCCCAGCCTGAACTTGCATCTTCTTCACTTTCTTCTTCTTGTTCTTCTTCCCTTTCTCAAAGGGTCGAGAACCAGAAGACGAACCTCCCACTGAGTTCACCGACTCCTTGAGGAGTTGGTGATCCTTCTCAAAGTTCTGAAGCAACCCCAGTAACCCATGGTAGTTTACTTCAGGCTTTGTCATTCTATAATGAGTGAGGAATGGGAGATAAGACTTGGGCAGCGAGTTTAGTATTGCATCTTTCCCAAGCTGTTCATGTAAGGAAAAGCCGAGCTTGCTCAATCGTTCCATCAGCTCATCATATACAATACATGATCAGTGATAGAGGCACCAACCCGCATTTTGGTGTTGAAGATGGCACAACTAGTCTTGTGCCTCTCCACATCATCGGGTGTGCCAAAGGCATCCTCCAACACTTGAAGCATGTCCTTTGGCTGAGCCATCTCGAATCTGCGACTGAACTCGTCGCTCATAGCAGCCAGCATGATACAGTGCACCGTGGTCCGATCACTGAGCCACTTCTGGTAAGTGTCTCTGACTGTTCCACATGCATTGACAGCTAACTCCTCAGGTGCAGGATCCATTATCACATATAGGATCCGTTCATGCTCCAAGACTATCTTCAACTTTCGGTACCAGCTACCGAAGCTGGGTCCCACCAACTTATCATTGTTTAACAATGATCGGAGCGATAGGAAAGCGGCCATATTTGCACAAAGGAGAACCATAACCTAATTAATAATTGATTCATTAAACCTAAAGATTTGGACTTTAATCAAAAAGTTTCTCTCACTATTTTATTCGAATTGGTAGCCTCTACCTCCAACTCGAGGAATTACCCTAATTTCTTAGCGGGTACTAGAATCCACTTAGACTACACACAAGCCCAACTTTGGTTGGTCAACCCATGTACATCTAAGGGTAGGTTCATAACCAATTATTTCTCTAAACAATTTTTAGAAATTTTAATTTTGCCCCAGAAACCTAATCAGTAGGCTTTGGCCTCCACTGTAAGGATCCAGTTAGGTCCAACCATTAACATGATCATACTTGGTGTATCTAACTAACGAATGATTAAGCCCAACTTTTGTTGGCTCACCTAACCACCATTAGAGAGACACTTCCAAGTCATCATATGATGAGTGATAATTCCATTAGTCAACAAGCACCAGGCCTTTGGGTCTGCAATGATTATTACGTTAATAGACTCATTATCAAACACCTTAATGGGAGGCTATGACTCAGTTATCTCCATAACTTTATCATTTTAAGGACCTAATAATTTTAGAAGATTTATATAATATAGAGGATGAGGTCAGATGAACCAGCTTATCATGATCCTTCCACTGGCTTCACCAAGTCAGCTTAAGGGAGACCATTAAAAGGGCTGGTCTTGGAGCACCTAAATCAGTCACACTGATTTACCTAGCTGACATGGGTCAGCTCAAATAGTCAAGTGATCCAATCAAAACATAATTTCACCAAGAGGCCAGGTAAGTTCGATCAGTGGGAGGGTCTGCCAAAGCTTGCCTTAGACACCATCAGAAATGGCCAGGTAAGCGGGCTCCCAATTAAAAACCATCGGTCTGGTTTACCTTAGACACCAACTGGTTTAATTAGTTTTGATTAGATCAACCTAACAGTTCGTGCTAGACCGCTTATCCAAGAATCAAGTCCATTTGGTTCTCTTTAAAGACATGGACTTGACCAACTACAACTATTGTAATTGATCTAGAGAATCTTTGACCTAATCTAAGACAACAATTGATTAGATTTAGTCAATTCTCTAATTAAGTCCACCTTTAATCTAACCATAGGTCTAACCCAATTAATGGACCTAATTCCCACTAACCCATTAACCCAATGTGTTATGATTTGTGTCTTAGGTTCTTCAATTCACAATCCTAGAACCTAATCAAATAACTTCTTAATTCTTAATTAAGTTTTGGGCTGAGGGTTGGGTTTGGCTTTTCAAAAAATAATTTTCATATTTGTAAAATAATTTTACAATATGATTCTACCAACCGTATTGCATGTTTGATTCATAATCAAGATACAAGTGAAATAAACATGAAACTACTTTAGATCTAATCTAAACAGGTTCATGTAATTGAAACAATTTCAACTTTAAACAATTTCTTTGCACAAAAATTATTAACAAAAAGATTTTATTTCAGATTTAAATATCTTTTAAATCTAATAAATCATAAATTTAATCTAGATTATATCTAATAAATTTATGATTAAAGATAGATCTACACAAACTAGGACAACCTTTGCACTGTAAGGGGTAAACCTTACAGCAGGACAATCTTGCAGTTTGTGATTGATCTAAAATTTTAATTTTAGATTTAATAATCAGATTATAAATTAGATCTAATCTAAGAAATAATCTAAGCATATATAAATAATCATGTAATAAAGAACCTAGGCTCTGATACCAATTGTAGGAACCAGATCTAGGGTTTCAGGGTTAGATCTTGAAACTTTTTCAAGATCATACAGCGGAAGACTAAAATAAATCAAAATTTATTTTCTAAAACTAGAGAATCTCTAGATCTAAGATCCTATTACATGATTATTATATAGCATTAAATCAAAAATTAAAATAAATAAATATAACATGAACTACATGTTGATCATATCAACATGTTTCTATACTACATCTAATGTATGTATTGTTATACATCAGATCTATTACCTTGCAGGTTAGACATTCTAACCTCATTGATCCGGGCTTAAGGATGATGTTGCAAGCCGCACATGCATCCGGCCTCTAGGAGTCGTCCACACGAGCCCACGAATCTCGATCAAAAGTCCTGCTTCAAGAAATCAGCACAGTATGCTAGTACTGCGCTGATCCTTCTTTGATGGTTGATCAGATGCCTCCTTCTTCTTGATTTGGACTCTTCCAAAGATAGAAAGTAAAAGGAGGAGTTTCAGATCTGAGACACTCTCAGAAAACTCAAGATGAAGGGAGGAAAGATTTGAAAACAAAAAACCCTAGAAGAAGACCCTCTTCTTCTTCACATTTTTCTCTCTAGACACCCTAACTTGCATCTTTTATATCTCCACGAACCAAAGGTTTTTTTCTTTGATTTTTGTATGGAACAGAGGTCTCTCAAATCTCTATCTTCACCAAAACTTTCATGAAGAAATTTGTTTTATACAGAGAGATATGATAGAGTCCTTGTCTAGGTCAAATACCTAGTCAAGGCTTATCCAAACATGGCAAGTTAAGGGGCGCCCAACTCTTGAGCACCTCCTCCATATTTTCATACATGAATCATCAAAAAAGGGTGAAAAATGTGTATCCTAAAATCCATGAAAATTTCAAAAAAAAATTGGATAAATTTGGTGCAAAATTGAAAGAGTTTTGGATTTCTAAAACTCTATCTCATAGAATTCGAAATCCAAACTTATTCCTTTTTGATTTGATCTAAGCCACCTTCCATGTAAGAAAGAAAAGAGGAAACCTTTTGTGAACGTGGGAGAGACCTGGGAGAGGGCTTTTGTCACACAAAATAAGTGGAGATTGGCGTTGAATAAGAGAGAGGGCGTGGGGAAGGCTTATGTGGCGCAAGGTGGAATCCTAGTCTTACTAGGATTCTATCTTATGACTTATTTTAATATGGTTTTCCAAACCAAATCAAATCAAAATTAGATCAACCTAATTAAAATAGATCTTAACCCAATTAAAAATCTAATTTAATCAGATTAAATTAGATTTAAATCTTATTTAATTTTCTAATCAAATTAGAAATTAGATTGACCCAAGTCCTAGTTGAACTAGGACTAGTTTTTCCTTGCACTTGGCTTATCCAATAAATGACTTGATCCAATCAAGTCCAAACTAAATCTAATTTAATTATATTTAATTAGACTTAATCTCAGCCCATTGACTTAATCAAATTAAGCCAATTAGCAATCGAATTGCTAATCGATCCTCTTGCAACACTTGCACTGGGTTAAATGTCAATCGTATTGATCATTTAACCCTAGAACGATTCTTAATCGTTGATCAACCATCCGATCGGATCATGAACTCTAATGTGTGTGACCTCATAGGTCCGAACCTAAGTCGATAGTATAGGAATAAATTTTTATACCAATCGAAGTGACCATCTAGCAATGGTACCCGACGACCGGATAGGTCGAATGTGTAGAACAACATCCTTAGAACCCATGCGGATATAGTTTTCATATAATTCATCCCCTTGACCAAAATGATCATAGGACACCCCAGAGTTCAACTGTCAACTCTGATCAAGTTGTCCACATTGTATTTCAAAATATCAAATCCATCTAATGGATTACCCTGGCTAAGGTTTTGCTAAATTGAAATACAGCGACTCATTCTTCTCCAACTCTTGGAGTGGTCAATCCCATCTCGATCACACTCTGACTTCGCAAGTACTTGATTGTGCCCAGAAGCCTTCCATCTCTGAATTAGAAATTCAGTTAGTCCAGTACCAAAGCATAGTGAGTTGCTTGCAAGTCACTGAGGCGATCTTAAGTCTAAGGGACACTTATACCTATATCCCATCAGAGACATTCTCGACAGTAGAATGCTCTGGAGTTGGTCACGTTCAATGATGATGTACCCTTACATCTCACCTGTATGCCATACCAGTGTCTCCACACTCCTTGGTTAAGAGGACAACCAACTCATATGGCCTACAGCGACCTATGCTCGATAGAAGCTGTCGTCCTTATTAACAGCCTATCATTTGATCGTGAACAGTTTTAAGGACTAATCGATAAATCCTCTCTTTATCGAACTTAAATAGTCCTAAGGACTTCATCATAACAACGGAGTTTATTAGAAGATGAAAGCTTATGATGAAGATGCCAAATATATTTTATTTATTAACAAATCAATTACAATACTTGGTTGCTCAACCGTCAACAGCTTGACGATTGGCTTTTTGGGTACATTTTCCAACAGTACCCGCTAAGGAATTAGTATAATTCCTTGAGTTAGATAGAAGCTACCAATTCGTAAAAATAGTAAGAGGACCTTTAGACTTTAGTCCATATTTTTGAGATTAAAAAGTAATTCATATACTAATAGGCTTATATTTTTCTTTTAGTTATGGCCAACACACTATCCCTCCGTTCGCTGTTGGATAGCGACAAGCTCATCGGACCTTACTTCGATAGCTGGTATCGAAAGTTGAAGATCGTGTTGGAGTACAAGAGGATTTTATATGTCCTTATAGATGAGACACCTAAAGAACCTACAGCCAACACTCCTTGTGCTATGAGAGACACTTACATGAAGTGGCTCAATGACCATATGACTGTGCATTGTGTGATGAGGGCAGCTATGAACGATAAACTTAACTATAAGTTTAAGGATGCATAGTCAGAGGAGATTATTCAAATATGGAATGAGTCTTTCAGCATCCCAGAGGATGTGGAGAGATATAAAATCTCTTACGTAGTGTTCAATGCCCGTATGCGAGAGGGAGCTTCAGTTGTCGATCTTGTATTGTACATAATTGAGCAGATTGAACATCTTCGCAAACTTGGCTTTTCGTTGCATGAATAGTTAGGCAAGGATACTGTTGGGTATAAAATACCCTCAGCCGAAGTTCTCAACAGGATTGACCCTCCCAGGACTCCTCCGGCTTTCGACCGCAGATGGTATTTCTTCGGACTTCTCCAACAGCCGGATTCCCACAGTGCTGACTGAATTCCCCCGACGGACGAACTCCCACTGCACCACCCGAGCTCCTTCAACATGAGTTTCCCCAGTCATCTATTAAGCCGTCCCAAGTGCTCACTGAGCTCTGCTGCCAGCCGACTTTCTACGACTATCAGTTGTTCCCTGAATCCCTTCCAGACTTCTTCCAGTCAGGTTCAACTCCAATCCGAACTACCCCAGACTTCGTCAACGGCTGAAGTTCTCCAACGGTAGATTCCTACAACTACCAGATTTCATCCGAACTTCTATGGGAGCCAGACCTCGTTCCCTACTCCGGCTGCAGGCGGACTTCGCCCGGACTCCAACGGGAGCCGGGCTCCGCCCATGACTTCACTTACAGGTAAACTTCGTCTGGACTCCTACGGGAGTCGGACTTCACCCACAACTCCAATTGCAGGAAGACTCAGCGCGGACACCTACGGGAGCCAGATCTCGTCTCCAGCTCCAGCTGCGGAAAGACTCTGCCCAGACTCCTACCGGAGCCGGACCTCGTTCCCTACTCCGACTGTAGGCAGACTTCGCCCGGACTCCTATGGGAGCCGGGCTCCACCCACGACTTCACTTACAGGTAAACTTCGTTCGGACTCCTACGGGAGCCGGACCTCACCCACAACTCCAATTGCAGGAAGACTCAGCTCGGACTCCTACGGGAGCCAGATCTCGTCTCCAGCACCAGCTGCGGGAAGACTCTGCCCGGACTCCTACGAGAGCCGGACCTCATTCCCTACTCCGGCTACAGGCGAACTTCGCCCGGACTCCTACGGGAGCCGGGCTCCGCCCACGACTTCACTTACAGGCAAACTTCGTTCGGACTCCTACGGGAGCCAGACTTCACCCAAACTCCAATTGCAGGAAGACTCAGCCCGGACTCCTATGGGAGTCGGATCTCGTCTCCGACTCTGGCCGAGGGAAGACTCCATCCGGACTTCGTCCCTGACCTCGACTGCTGGAAGGCTTCACCCGGACTCCTACGAGACCCAGACTTCATCCCCGACCTCGACTGCTGGAAGGCTTCGCCCGGACTCCTACGAGAGCCGGGCTCCATCCTCGACCCCGACTGCTGGTAAACTTCATCCGGACTCCTAAAGGGGCCAGACTTCGCCCCTGACTTTGATTGCAGGTAGACTTCGCCCGAGTTCCTACAGGAGCCAGATCTCATCTCCGACTCCAACCGTGGGAAGACTCCGTCCGGACTCCTGTGGGAGCCGGACCTCGTCCCCAACTTCAACTGCAGGAAGACTTCGTCCGAACTCTTACGAGAGCCGGACTCCGAGCTCCTCTCGGACGGGCAACTAGCCACCCCTCTCCGCCAAACACTCCAGCCGGACTCCGGTCGACAGGCATGGACCCTCTAGCAGGCCACAGCAACGGCCACGACTCTGCTCCACTTCCTGCGACGAACTTTGTGCGGCTCCATCACTCCCTGGCAGACCATAATAATGGCCACGATCCTGCTCCACTTTCTGCGACGGATACCAAGCGATTCCTCCACTCTCTGGCAAGTCGCGACAACAGACGCCGTTCCACTCCCCGCGACAGACTCAACGTGGCATGTCCCGATGATGGCCACGATTCCACCCCACTACTCTTTGTAATAAACTCCTCCTGACTCTGGGTAGCCCACTGCCAGACGGTTACAGACATCGCTATCCGTCTATTGCTCCCTCCGCCTATAAAAGGGGGACCCCAGATACGTTATTCTCTAAGCTCTCATTTTTTAACTAGAAACTCTGCTAAAATTTTCGTTCGAGCACTCCATTCTTGTTGAGGCAGAGAACTACTTGAGCATCAGAGGGTCTTGCCGGAGCAACCTCACCTTCGGTTTAGACTTCTTTTGCAGGTCCCGGCGGCGACTGCGACTCCCTCGACTCCAGCTTCTCCGACGTAGGTGAATTTTTGCACCAACAGGATTGGCACTAGAGGAAGGGGCCTGTGTCTTCACAGTACCTTTATTCTTAAAGGAGCGCTCAACGGGACCGCCCCCGGGCATCTTTTCTGACGTCCTCTCCTCCTTCCTCCACTTGGTCTTTGCCCGATGCCTCCCCGCAAGGTGTCCACGCGATGATCCACGACCTCCGCATCCAGATCTCAGGCTCCGACCTCACCTCCAGTTTCCCAGCCTCCTCCTCCTCCTCCGACAATGGTGGTTGGCGCGGAGCAATTTGACCTGCTGGCGCAGCAGGTCAGAGGCCTCACTGAAGTTGTGCAGGCCATGCAGCAGCAGCAGCAGTCGCAGGCATCAGTGCGCCTAGAAAGAGCATCACCGAAACACCAGAATCCGACGGTAGGGCGGGCCACTTGGGCCAGCTGCCCTATCTTCCCCGAAAGGATGAATCCGAGGGTGGAGAGCCATCAGTCGGATCATGATTCTACCCCTGGAAGATCTCTACCCCCATTCTACCAGAGGACCCTTGAGACCCATAGTCTAGAGGATTTCCTGGATCGGAGGCTCCAAGAGATGAACCGACGGATCGAAGAACTCCGCCACGCTCCCCCCACTTATGGTGAGGATATTTGTACTGACCCCCCTTTTTCTCAAATGATCATGCAGGAACCGATCCCGCCAAACTTCAAACTCCCCCAGTTTGAAAGCTACGACGGGACTTCAGACCCGGTTGATCATCTAGAGGCCTTCCGGACGATGATGCTGCTTCATGGTGCACCCGATGCCATTCTATGTCGAGCCTTCCCATCCACCTTGAAGGGAGCGGCGAGAAACTGGTACTCGATGCTGAAGCTAGGTACCATCTTTTCCTTCGATCAGATGAGCCACCAATTTGTGGCTCATTTTGTCAGCAGTCGGCGCCCCTGGAAGGGTTCGGAGTCCCTCATCAATATCAAGCAGAGGGAGGGGGAGTCCATTCGGGCCTACATCAACCGTTTCAATGTCGCCGCACTGGAGGTCCGAAACTTGAACCAGTCGGTAGCGATGGCCACTCTGAAGGGCGGCCTTCAGAAGAATGACCTTTTGTTCTCCTTGGAGAAGAAGTACCCCAGGAATTTTGCTGATCTGTTGGCTCGGGCCAAAGGGTATGCCCGAGCAGAAGAAGCCTTCAAAATGAAGGATGAGAAGACTGCGAGAGAGCGGCAGGCGGGAGACTCGAGTAAGCCCACTGTCAAAAAAGGGTCGAGAGAAATTTGGCCACGTTCTCGAACTCCTCCCGGGCACAAACATGTCCATACTCCTCCCCGGGTACGTAGGCAGAGAAGTCCGAACCACGAGTTCAGCAGGGTTCTCCACCGAAAAGATTCCGCAACTATGCCCCCCTCAATGCCTCAAAAACCCAAGTGCTGATGGAGGTCAGGGAGCAGCTGCCAAGGCCGGAAAGGATGCGCACACACCCTGGGAAGCGCAATCCTAATAAGTTTTGCCTCTACCATCGTGACCACGGCCACGATACAGAGGAGTGCATTCAGCTCCGAGATGAGATCGAAGAGCTCATCAGACGAGGTCGGCTCGACAGGTTCATTCGACGCCGACCTGAAGGCAGAGAGGATCGACCAAGGGCCCTGCCACAACCTGAACCGCCAAGGAGGGAGGAACAGCCCAGAGATCGGCCTCCAATCGGGACCATCGACTCCATCACTGGAGGACCTCAAGGAGGAGCAGACCTTCCACGACCATGGAACTCGAAAAACTGGTAAATGTACTACTAACAATTTTGCTTTGAATCAAAATTTCTTTCGACTTTGCATATCTTTCCTTTTTAGCATGGACTTGTTACGACTGGGGATAACCCTTTCGAACAATTAAAATAAGGTCATGTTAAGAACAGGAGGAGATCCTCATCTTAACATGAGCAAAATGAAAGTCCGATTATTTTAAGATCGGATCGGGGGAGAGGCCCATATAATGGCCCTTGAGTGCCCCCAGGGCCATGTTAGGGACAGGAGGAGAACCTCGCCCTAACATAGGCAAAGTCAAAGGCCCGATTCTTTTAGACCAGATGGGGGGAGAGGCCCTACAACGCCCTTATGCGCCTCCACAGCCATGTTAGGGACAGGAGGAGAACCTCGCCCTAACATGAGCAAAGTCAAAGGCCCGATTCTTTTAGATCGGATGGGGGGAGAGGCCCTACAACGCCCTTATGCACCCCCACAGCCATGTTAGGGACAGGAGGAGAACCTCGACCTAACATGAGCAAAGTCAAAGGCCCGATTCTTTTAGACCGAATGGGGGGAGAGGCCCTACAACGCCCTAATGTGCCCCCACAACCATGTTAGGAATAGGAGAAAAATCTCATCCTGACATGAGCAAAGTCGAAGACCCGGTTCTTTTAGACCGGATGGGGGGAGAGGCCCTCGCAATGACCTTTATGTGCCTCCACAGCCCCATTGGGAACAAAAGGAGAACCTCATCCTAACCTGAGATGAGATCGACTACGTCAAGAATAGAAGGAGGACCTCGTCCTGATGATGACAAAAACCCGATCGCCCAACATAATCGGATAAAGGGAAAAGTCCCCTCAACGGTACCTCTACACCTCTACGCGACCCCACGAAAAGCAAGGAGAGGACCCTCACTCAGAAAAGAGGAGAAAAATTAAAATGAAAAGCGACGAACTACATCGGCAACAGATGAAAAACAAACTACACCAAAAATATAGGGGACTTCACCTCAACAAAGATTGGAGCTCCTACCGAACATCTCTAGTCTCTAAGAAGGCTCTCGACACGGGCCAAGAAAATAATGACCCCTTCAAGGTAATGCGAAGTTCAGACCACGAGCTCGAGCCTACAGCCATGGACGACAAGAAAAGCAAATCAACGTGGCGATGACTGGGCACCTCCGAACGACACCGACATCGAACAAGTCAAGAGATAAAAGAAGTTCGACGGACGATGATTTAATGCAATACGTGGATGAGGTAACACAAAATCCCCTTTTCATTTCATTCACAAAATATACACTACAAAGCCCAGCAGGCTAAAGAAAGAAAAGCAAAACAACAAGAACAAGACAAAACAACAAAAGAAAAAATATATACATAGGAAGACGGAAGGACAAAAAGAGCCCTAAGGGGACCTGGCTTCCTCCGACCTCGAATTTTTGGCTTCGATCCTCGCCAGGGAACCCCTTAAACGTTCGACTTTTGCTTTCAATTCTCTCTCTCTCATTAATATCTCCATGTATCTTTGATGAAATCGCTAGCTTTCATTCTCCACCTCTCGACGCCTTTTTCTCAGGACCTCGAATTCCGCCTCCGCATCCTTGACGGTCTGCTGCTCGCATACCAGCTGGATCTTCAATTGCTGCAGCTTGGCCTTCCCCTCCCCAAGAGCGATGGATAGTTCTTCTGCGGTCCTCCTCAGGGATTGGAGTTCGTCGGAATCCCGAGCGGAGGCAGATTGAGCCCCCTCAGTTAGCTGCCTTCAAAGACGGGCAACCTCGTCGGTCGCCATCCGGAGCCTCCCCTTGTATTCGTCCACCTGCTTGCGCCAGCCGGCCCGGTACGCATCGTAGCTCGCCTCGGCA
>NC_026000.2:81988847-82020191 GCF_000442705.2 Elaeis guineensis
TCCTACGGGAGCCAGACCTTGTCTCCAGCTCCAGCTGTGGGAAGACCCTGCCCGGACTCCTACGGGAGCCGGACCTCGTTCCCGACTCCGACTGCAGGCGGACTTTGCCCGGACTCCTACGGGAGTCGGGCTCCACCCACGACTTCACTTACAGGTAAACTTCATCCAGACTCCTAAGGGAGCCGGACTTCACCCCTGACTTTGATTGCAGGTGGACTTCGCCCGAGCTCCTACGGGAGCCGGACCTCGTCTCCAGCTCCAGCTGCGGGAAGACCCTGCCCGGACTCCTACGGGAGCCGGACCTCGTTCCCGACTCCGGCTGCAGGCGGACTTCGCACGGACTCCTACGGGAGCCGGGCTCCACCCATGACTTCACTTACAGGTAAACTTCGTTTGGACTCCTAAGGGAGCCAGACTTCACCCCTAACTTTGATTGCAGGTGGACTTCGCCCGAGCTCCTATGGGAGCCGGACCTCGTCTCTAGCTCCAGCTGCGGGAAGGCCCCGCCTGGACTCCTACAGGAGCCGGACCTCGTTTCTGACTCCGGCTGTAGGCGGACTTCACCCAGACTCCTATGGGAGCCGGGCTCCGCCCATGACTTCACTTACAGGTAAACTTCGTCTGGACTCCTATGGGAGTCAGACTTTACCCACAACTCAAACTGCAAGAAGACTCAGCCCGGACTCCTACGGGAGCCGGATCTCATCTCCGACTCCAGCTGCGGGAAGACTCCGTCCGGACTCCCGTGGGAGCCGGACCTCATCCCCGACTTCAACTGAAGGAAGACTTCGTCCGAACTCCTACGGGAGCCAAACTCCAGACTCCTCTCAAACGGGTAGCTAACCACCTCTCCCCGCCAGACACTCCAGCCAAGCTTCAGTCGATAGGCCTGCACTCCCTGGCGTGGCCGTAGTAACGGCCACGACTCTACTCCACTTTCTGCGACGGATTTCGTATGGCTCCATTACTCCCTGGCCAACCGCTATGATGCCCACGATCCTGCTCCACCTCTTGCGATGGATACCGTATGATTCTTCCATCCTCTGGCAAGTCGCGACAACGAACGCCGCTCCACTTCCCACGACAGACTCCACGTGGCATGTCCCGGTGATAGCCACAATTCCACTCCACTACTCTTCGCAACAAACTCCTCCTGACTCTGGGCGTCCCACTGCCAGACGGTTACAGACATCGCTATCAGTCTGTTTCCCCCTCCGTCTATAAAAGGGGGACCCCAGATACGTTATTCTCTAAGCTCTCATTTTTTGCCTAGAAACTTTGCTAAAATTTTCATTCGAGCACTCCATTCTTGTTGAGGCAGAGAACAGACTTGAGCGTCGGAGGGTCTTGCCGGAGCAACCCCACCTCCGGTTTAGACTTCTTTTGCAGGTCCCGGTGACGACCGTGACTCCCACGACTCCAGCTTCTCCAGCGCAGGCGAATTTTTGCCCCAACAGGATTGGCGCTAGAGGAAGGGCCCTGTGTCTTCGCGATACCCTTGTTCTTAAAGGAGAGCTCAACGGGACCGCCCCTGGGCATCTTTTCCGACATCCTCTCCTCCTTCCTCCACTAGGTCCTTGCCCGATGCCTCCCCGCAAGGCGTCCACACGATGATCCATGACCTTCGTGGCCAGATCTCAGGCTCCGACCTCACCCCCAGTTTCCTAGCCTCCTTCTCCTCCTCCGACAATGGCGGTTGGCGCGGAGCAATTTGACCTCCTGGTGCAGCAGGTCAGAGGCCTCACTGAAGCTGTGCAGGCCATGCAGCAGCAGCAGCCGCAGGCGTTAGTGCGCCTGGGAAGAGCATCACCGAAACACCAAAATCCGATGGTAGGGAGGGCCACTTGGGCCAGCCATCCCGTCTTCCCTGGAAGGATGAATCCGAGGGTGGAGAGCCCTCAGTCGGATCATAATTCCACCCCTGGGAGATCTCTACCCCCATTCTGCCAGAGAACCCTCGAGACCCGTAGTCGAGAGGATTTCCTGGATTGGAGGCTCCAGAAGATGAACCGACGGATCGAAGAACTCTGCCACGCTCCCCCCGCTTATGGTGAGGATATTTGTACTGACCCCCCTTTTCTCAAATGATCATGCAGGAACCGATCCCGCCAAACTTCAAACTCCCCCAGTTTGAAAGCTACGATGGGACTTCGGACCCGGTTGATCATCTGGAGGCCTTCCAGACGATGATGCTACTTTATGGCACACCCGACGCCATTCTATGCCGAGCCTTTCCGTCCACCTTGAAGGGAGCGGCGAGAAACTGGTACTCGGCGCTGAAGTCGGGTACCATCTTTTCCTTCGATCAAATGAGCCACCAATTTGTGGCCCACTTTGTCAGCAGCCGGCACCCCCGGAAGGGTTCGGAGTCCCTCATCAATATCAAGCAGAGGGAGGGGGAGTCCATTCAGGCCTACATCAACCGTTTCAATATCGCCGCGCTGGAGGTCCGAAACTTGGACCAGTCGGTAGCAATGGCCACTCTGAAGGGCGGCCTTCAGAAGAATGACCTTTTGTTCTCCCTGGAGAAGAAGTACCCCAAAATTTTGCTGATCTGTTGGCTCGGGCCAAGGGTATGCCCGAACGAAAGAAGCCTTCAAAATGAAGGATGAGGGGACTGCGAGAGAGCGGCAGCGGGAGACTCGAGTAAGCCCCATGTCAAAAAGGGCCGAGAGAATTGGCCACGTTCTCGAACTCCTCCCGGGCACAAGATGTCCATACTCCTCCCCAGGTACGTAGGCAGAGAAGTCCGACCGTGGAGTTCGACGGGGTTCTCCACCGGAAGATTCTGCAACTATGCCCCCCTCAATGCCTCAAAACTCAAGTGCTGATGGAGGTCAGAGAGCAGCTCCCTAGGCGAGAGGATGCGCACACACCCCTGGGAAGCGCAATCCCAATAAGTTTTGCCTCTACCATCGTGACCACGGCCACGATACAGAGGAGTGCATTCAGCTTCGAGATGAGATCGAGGAGCTCATCAGACGAGGTCGGCTCGACAGGTTCATTCGACGCCGGCCTGAGGGAGAGAGATCGACCAAGGGCCCTCCGCAGCCCTGAACCGCCAAGGAGGGAGACAGCCTGAGATCGGCCTCCAATCGGGACCATCGACTCCATCACGGAGGACCTCAAGGAGGAGCAGACCTTCCACGACATGGACTCGAAAACTGTAAATGTACTACTAACTTTGCTTTGAATCAAAATTCCTTTCGACTTTGCATATCTTTCCCTTTTGCATGGACTTGTTACGACTGGGATAACCCCTTCGAACAATTAAAATAAGGTCATGTTAAGAACAGGAGGAGATCCTCATCCTAACATGAGCAAAATGAAGGTCCGATTATTTTAAGATCGGATCGGGGAGAGGCCCATATAATGGCCCTTGAGTGCCCCCAGGCCATGTTAGGGACAGGAGGAGAACCTCGCCCTAACATAGCAAAGTCAAAGGCCGATTCTTTTAGACGGATGGGGGAGAGGCCCTACAACGCCCTTATGCGCCTCCACAGCCATGTTAGGGACAGGAGGAGAACCTCGCCCTAACATGAGCAAAGTCAAAGGCCGATTCTTTTAGATCGGATGGGGGGAGAGGCCCTACAACGCCCTTATGCACCCCACAGCCATGTTAGGGACAGGAGGAGAACCTCGACCCTAACATGAGCAAAGTCAAAGGCCCGATTCTTTTAGACCGAATGGGGGGAGAGGCCCTACAACACCCTAATGTGCCCCCACAACCATGTTAGGAATAGGAGAAAAATCTCATCCTGACATGAGCAAAGTCGAAGACCCGTTCTTTAGACGGATGGGGGGAGAGCCCTCGCAATGACCTTTATGTGCCTCCACAGCCCCATTGGGAACAAAGGAGAACCTCATCCTAACCTGAGATGAGATCGACTACGTCAAGAATAGAAGGAGGACCTCGTCCTGATGATGACAAAAACCATCGCCCAACATATCGGATAAAGGGAAAAGTCCCTCAACGGTACCTCTACACCTCTACGCGACCCCACGAAAAGCAAGGAGAGGACCCTCACTCAGAAAAGAGGAGGAAAATTAAAATGAAAAGCGACGAACTACATCGGCAACAGATGAAAAACAAACTACACCAAAAATATAGGGACTTCACCTCAACAAAGATTGGAGCTCCTACCGAACATCTCAGTCTCTAGAAGGCTCTCGACACGGGCCAAGAAAATAATGACCCCTTCAAGTAATGCGAAGTTCAGACCACGAGCTCGAGCCTACAGCCATGGACGACAAGAAAAGCAAATCAACGTGGCGATGACTGGGCACCTCCGAACGACACCGACATCGAACAAGTCAAGAGATAAAAGAAGTTCGACGGACGATGATTTAATGCAATACGTGGATGAGGTAACACAAAATCCCTTTTCATTTCATTCACAAAATATACACTACAAAGCCCAGCAGGCTAAAGAAAGAAAAGCAAAACAACAAGAACAAGACAAAACAACAAAAGAAAAAATATATACATAGGAAGACGGAAGGACAAAAAGAGCCCTAAGGGGACCTGGCTTCCTCCGACCTCGAATTTCGGCTTCGATCCCTCGCCAGGGAACCCCTTAAACGTTCGACTTTGCTTTCCAATTCTCTCTCTCTCATTAATATCTCCATGTATCTTTGATGAAATCGCTAGCTTTCATCTCCACCTCTCGACGCCTTTTTCTCAGGACCTCGAATTCCGCCTCCGCATCCTTGACGGTCTGCTGCTCGCATACCAGCTGGATCTTCAATTGCTGCAGCTTGGCCTTCCCCTCCCCAAGAGCGATGGATAGTTCTTCTGCGGTCCTCCTCAGGGATTGGAGTTCGTCGAATCCCGAGCGGAGGCAGATTGAGCCCCCTCAGTTAGCTGCCTTCAAAGACGGGCAACCTCGTCGGTCGCCATCCGGAGCCTCCCTTGTATTCGTCCACCTGCTTGCGCCAGCCGGCCCGGTACGCATCGTAGCTCGCCTCGGCATCCTGGAGCTGCTGCTGGAGGTCGTAGACCTTCTTCGACCACTCCGGTCACTGTAGGCCCGAGTCAAAAGTCGGGATGAACTTCCCTCCAACTGGCCAATCCTCTCCGGGCAGCCGACAGTTCCACCCTGAGAGAACTGATCTTGGCAGCTTGGCCCAAATTTGGTCACTGGCGCGCTTCTTGTGTTCCTCAAGCTCCTTCTCAAAGTTCATCTTCCTCCGACTGTACTCCATGATCCCCTTCACATGGAGGTTTCAGAAACGGGTGGCCTCTGCGGTGGCTTCGGAGTGACCTCCCTCAACCTGCAGAGCTCGCCTTCCATCTTCTTCAACTTTTTGTCAAATGAAGAACTTCTTCTTCAAGCACTGGATTGTGGACTTCAGTGGAATCCCCTGAGGCAAGAGAAGCGCTTCGGCAGGGCGCTGCCATCGGGAAGTCAACGCGTTAAGCGCAGCTCATTACAGAGAAGAAGAAAAAAGAAAAAGAAGAGAAGAAAAGTCCCCCACAAGGAGGAGACCAATTTTATTGACTGAATGTTTCTTGAAGACAAAAGAAAGAAGAAAAATGGCAATAAAGGAAGAATACAAGGTTAGAGGTCTCGGACCTCTAGATCAACAGGGGGACTTGGCACCTGTGGGGGGTGGACCGTGGTGGCTGCGACGGCGGTGGAGGGTCCGGCTTCATCCTCGGATGCCTCATCCAAGAAGCTGAGGTCGAGCTCGGGAATTTCACGACCATCTTCTCCTGGCAGAGCTCGAACCCTCTATTGAATGCGGCTTGGCCGAACTCAACCTTCAACTTCTTCATTTCGGTGGAAGCCTTGAACTCCTCCATCGCTTGACCCCTGGCCTCCGAGACCAGGGTCGGGATCTGTTCTGCCATGTTGGCAACCTTGGCCTCCGCCCTCCTCACCATCTCCTCCAAGTGGCCTTCTGTTCTGCCGAGGTCCGTCTCTCTCTCTCAAGCACCTCTCGGAGACGGACCGCCTCGAGGGCCATTTCCTTAAGGTGGGCAGCTCCGGCCTGCTGACCTTCCACCATCTTGTTTGTCGTCTCGATGTTGGCGAGGAGTTGGTGCCCAAGCTGCAAGGATGACTGGAGGGTCAGAATGGGAGCTGAGAAGTTAATTAAATGAAGAAGCGAAAGGAAGAAAGGAGGATGAATCTGCCTACCTCGAGGAAGGCCCCAGCGAGTCCCAGACTCGTTGTGTGGGATCGACGCGGACGATCCTCTGGATGACTTCAGGCAGTGAGCACCCGTCTACCAGCTTTTTTATTAGGTCCTTGTCACTAAAGGGATCATCCCCCTGCTCCTCTTCAGAGCGCGGGATTCTTCAGTGGCAGCCCGGCGACTACCGACCCTGCGGGCCAAGGTCTTCCTCCTCTTCCTCCTCTCACCCCCTGGCACCTCCTCGGGATGGGTCTCCGAGGTGGGGACCTCGGTAGGAGAACTCAAACCCCTCGAGGAAGCCCGGGCGGCTGGAAGCTCAGCATCTGCAAGGACGTCGGTGGCTGAGGTCGCTTGGCGGGCACGATCGAACTCATCCCCTCCACTCTGGTCTTCTTCGCCAGCCCGGAGGCCGCGGCGCCCTTTCTTTTGAGAGCCTTCAGGCCCTTGGCAAGTATCTGTGCTTCTTCGGCGTCCATGCCTAAAAAAAAAAAAAAAAAAAAAGAGAGAGAGAAGAGAGAAAAAGAAGAAAAGAAAAAAGGGTGTGAAAAAGAAGAAAAGAAAGAAGTAGGAGAAAGAGAGGAAAGGAAAGGAAAAGAAGAAAAGAAAAGGAGAGATGAAATACTGATGGGGTCCAGGGGCTCAAGCCGATGTTGAACAGAAACTGCTCCTTCAGGAGGTTGGGGAGAGAAAGAGTTGGATATTTGAGGAGTTTCTGGGAGGCTTGATGATCGTCCCCCCCCAAGCTAGGCGCCCGGCGGACGGAGTCCCTCAGGGAGCCCCAGGGGGCAACTCTAGCCTCAAGGTCGGACATCGGACATAAAGAAACTTCCCCTTCCAGTTATGGATAGAAGAGGGGGCACCTTTCAGCAACCCCTTTCTACCGAACTGTGAGGAGAAGTACCACCAATCCTTCACCGTGGGATGACACTTGAAGGTGTAGAAGTATCTAAACAAGGAAAGGATGGGCTGGACTTCGACTACATGACAAAGAGAGAGGAACCCTATCAAAAACCTAAAGGAGTTCGGTGCAACCGAAGCCAGAAAAATATCCAGAAACTGGAAAAGAGCAATGACAAAAGGCGGAAGAGGAAGTCGGAGTCCGGCACAGAAGGCCTTCTGGTACAGGCAGAAGCAGCCGGGGGGAGGGGCACTAGCCCGATCGGACAGGCCAAGAAGTTTCAGTTCGTACTCCAGAGGAACCCCATACTGAACTCTTATCAGTCGGAGTTCGTCCGGAGTCAGAGAACAAGGAATGACGTCCGGTGCAAAAATCGGACGAGGTTCAGCTCTACCTACCGGTTCATCTACTGCCTGAGGACTCTGGGAGACCGAGACAGACGAACTCCTAGAGCCGCTAGAAAAGAAGCCCTGGAAGACATCTAGAATCACTCGAAGACCACTTACAGAGGCGAAATCCCTAAAAATCAGAGAAAATCACGGACAAGGTCTCGGGGGACTGAGGTGCGGAGCAAGAGGAAGAAAGATCGAACGGCAAAAGGAAGAACAAAAAGAGGAAGGAGTTCCAAGACTAACCTAGGCGATTCGGAGAGGTGCGAAGGTGCGGAAATGGGGACAGCTCGAGGAACGCCTAAGGCTGGGAAGGGCGCTGAGAAAAATCAGAGTTCTCAAGGAGAAGAAGGGTGCCAGAACGAGACCGTCAGATAGAGCGAGACTCTTGGAGGGGGAGTGCGGGTTTAAATAGGCCACGAGATCCGGCATAATGACGATTGTGAATCCCCTCTAACCGGTCTCTTTTTGCCGCATGTCCCACTCACCACAGCGGGCGGTTAAAAAGTGGCAAACGGCTGACAGAGCCTTTATTGCGCCACGCCTTGAGAACCATTCCGCTGCAGGTTCCAAAAAAGCCTCTTCGGATTGCCTCGATTTGAAAAGACTCCAGCGCATGCACATTAAAAGCCAAAATATCTGAGGATGATTGCGCGCAGACATCAAGGGAGCGACTTCGGCTGTGATAATCTCTCTGTACTTCCTTCATTCGAAATTCAAACTCAGAAGTAGGGGAACTTGTATTGGGTATAAAATACCCTCAGCCGAAGTTCTCACCAAGATTGACCCTCCCAGGACTCCTCCAGCTTTCGACCGCAGATGGTATTTCTCCGGATTTCTCCAACAGCCGGATTCCCACAATGCTGACTGAATTCCCCCGACGGACGAACTCCCACTGCACCTCCCGAGCTCCTTCAACATGAGTTTCCCCAGTCATCTATTAAGCCGTCCCAAGTGCTCATTGAGCTCCGCCGCCAGCGACTTTCTACGACTATCAGCTGTTCCCTGAATCCCTTCTAGACTTCTTCCAGCCAAGTTCAACTCCAATTCGAACTACCTCGGACTTCATCAACAGCTGAACTTCTCCAACGGTAGATTCCTACAACTACCAGATTTCATCCGGACTCCTACGGGAGCCGGACCTCGTTCCCTACTCCGGCTGCAGGCGGACTTCGCCCGGACTCCTACGGAAGCCGGGCTCTGCCCACGACTTCACTTACAGGTAAACTTCGTCTGGACTCCTACGGGAGCCGGACTTCACCCACAACTCCAATTGCAGGAAGACTCAGCCCAGACTCCTACGGGAGCTAGATCTCGTCTCCAGCTCCAGCTGCGGGAAGACTCCGTCCGGACTCCTACGGGTGCCAGACCTCGTTCCCTACTCCGGCTGCAGGCGGACTCCCCCGGACTCCTACGGGAGCCGGGCTCCGCCCACAACTTCACTTACAGGTAAACTTCATCCGGACTCCTACGGGAGCCGGACTTCACCCACAACTCCAATTGCAGGAAGACTCAACCCGGACTCCTATGGGAGACAGATCTCGTCTCCAGCTCCAGCTGCGGGAAGACTCCGCCCGGACTCCTACGGGAGCCGGACCTCGTTCCCCTCCGGCTGCAGGCGGACTTCGCCCGGACTCCTACGGGAGTCGGGCTCCGCCCACGACTTCACTTACAGGCAAACTTCGTCCAGACTCCTACGGGAGCCGGACTTCACCCACAACTCCAATTGCAGGAAGACTCAGCCCGGACTCCTACGGGAGTCGGATCTCGTCTCCGACTCCGGCCGAGGGAAGACTCCGTCCGGACTTCGTCCCCGACCTCGACTGCTGGAAGGCTTCGCTCGGACTCCTACGAGAGCCGGACTTCATCCCCGACCTCGACTGCTGGAAGGCTTCGCCCGGACTCCTACGAGAGTCGGGCTCCATCCTCAACCCCGACTGCTGGTAAACTTCGTCCGGACTCCTAAAGGGGCCAGACTTCGCCCCTGACTTTGATTGCAGGTAGACTTCGCCCGGACTCCTACGGGAGCCAGATCTCGTCTCCAACTCCAGCCGCGGGAAGACTCCGTTCGGACTCTTGTGGGAGTCGGACCTCATCCCCGACTTCAACTGCAAGAAGACTTCGTCCGAACTCCCACTAGAGTCGGACTCCGAGCTCCTCTCGGACGGGCAACTAGCCACCCCTCTCCGCCAGACACTCCAGCCGGACTCCGGCAGACAGGCCTGGACCCTCTAGCAGGCCACAGCAACAGCCACGACTCTGCTCCACTTCCTGCGACGGACTTCATGCGGCTCCATCACTCCCTGGCAGACCGCAATAATGGCCATGATCCTGCTCCACTTCCTGCGACGGATACCACGCGATTCCTCCACTCTCTGGCAAGTCGCGACAACGAACATCGTTCCACTCCCCGCGACAGACTCCATGTGGCATATCCCGGTGATAGCCACGATTCCACCCCACTACTCTTCACAACAAACTCCTCCTAACTCCGGGCAGCCCACTACCAGACAGTTACAGACATCGCTATCCGTCTGTTGCTCCCTCTGCCTATAAAAGGGGGACCCCAGATACATTATTCTCTAAGCTCTCATTTTTTACCTAGAAACTCTGCTAAAATTTTTGTTCGAGCACTCCATTCTTGTTGAGGCAGAGAACTGACTTGAGCGTCAGAGGGTCTTGCCGGAGCAACCCCACCTCCGGTTTAGATTTCTTTTGCAGGTCCCGACGGCGACCGCGACTCCCTCGACTCCAGCTTCTCCGACGCAGGCGGATTTTTGCACCAATAGGATTGGCTGAGTGCACTTCAATCTCAGTTTGACAGAGCCTTTATTGTGCCACGCCTTGAGCACCGTTCCGCTACAGGTTCCAAAAGAGCCTCTTCGGATTGCCTCGATTTGAAAAGACTCCAGCGCATGCGCATTAAATGCCAAAATATCTGAGGACGATTACACGCAGACATCAAGGGAGCGACTTCAGCTGTGACAATCTCTTTGTACTTCCTTCATTCGAAATTCGAACTCGAAAGTAGGGGGACTGGTGTTGGGTATAAAATACCCTCAGCCGAAGTTCTTGACAGGATTGACCCTCCCAGGACTCCTCCAACTTTCGACTGCAGATGGTATTTCTCCAGATTCTCCAATAGCCGGATTCCCACAGTGCTGACTGAATTCCCCCGATGGACGAACTCCCACTGCACCACATGAGCTCCTCCAACATGAGTTTCCCCAGTCATCTATTAAGCCGTCCCAAGTGCTCACTGAGCTCTGCCGCCAGCCGACTTTCTACGACTATCAGCTGTTCCCTGAATCCCTTCTAGACTTCTTCCAGCCAGGTTCAACTCCAATCCGAACTACCCCGAACTTCGTCAACGGCTGAACTTCTCCAACGGTAGATTCCTACAACTACCAGATTTCATCCAGACTCCTACGGGAGCCAGACCTCATTCCCTACTCCGGCTGCAGGCGGACTTCGCCCGGACTCCTACGGGAGCCGGGCTCCGCCCACGACTTCACTTACAGGTAAACTTCGTCCGGACTCCTATGGGAGCCGGACTTCACCCACAACTCCAATTGTAGGAAGACTCAGCCCGAACTCCTACGGGAGCCAGATCTCGTCTCCAGCTCCAGTTGCAGGAAGACTCCGTCTGGACTCCTACGGGAGCCGGACCTCGTTCCCTACTCCGGCTGCAGGCGGACTTCGCCCGGACTCCTACAGGAGCCGGGCTCTGGCCACGACTTCACTTACAGGTAAACTTCGTCCGTATCCTACAGGAGCCGGACTTCACCTACAACTCCAATTGCAGGAAGACTCAGCCCGGACTCCTACGGGAGCCAGATCTCGTCTCCAGCTCCAGCTGTGAGAAGACTCCGCCCGGACTCCTACGGGAGCCGAACCTCGTTCCCTACTCCAGCTGCAGACGGACTTCGGCCGGACTCCTATGGGAGCCGGGCTCCGCCCACGACTTCACTTACAGACAAACTTCGTCCGGACTCCTATGGGAGCCAGACTTCACCCACAACTCCAATTGCAGGAAGACTCAGCCCGGACTCCTACGGGAGTCGGATCTCATCTTTGACTCCGACCGAGGGAAGACTCCATCCGGACTTCATCCCCGACCTCAACTGCTGGAAGGCTTCGCCCGGACTCCTACGAGAGCCGGACTTCATCCCCGACCTCGACTGCTAGAAGGCTTCGCCCGGACTCCTACGAGAGCTGGGCTCCGTCCTCGACCCCAACTGCTGGTAAACTTCGTCCAGACTCCTAAAGGGGCCGAACTTTGCCCCTAACTTTGATTGCAGGTAGACTTCGCCCGGGCTCCTACGGGAGCCAGATCTCGTCTCCGACTCCAGCTGCGGGAAGACTCCATCCGGACTCCTGTGGGAGCTGGACCTCATCCCCGACTTCAACTGCAGGAAGACTTCGTCCGAACTCCCACAAGAGCCAGACTCCGAGCTCCTCTCGGACGGACAACTAGCCACCCCTCTCCGCCAGACACTCTAGCCGGACTCCGACCGACAGGCCTGGACCCTCTAGCATGCCACAGCAACGGCCACGACTCTGCTCCACTTTCTGCGACGGACTTCGTGCGGCTCTATCACTCCCTGGCAGACCGCAATAATAGCCACGATCCTGCTCCACTTCCTGCGATGGATACCACACGATTCCTCCACTCTCTGGCAAGTCACGACAACGAACGCCGTTCCACTCCCCGCGACAGACTCCACGTGGCATATCCCGGTGATAGCCATGATTCCACCCCACTACTCTTCGCAACAACCTCCTCCTGACTCTGGGTAGCCCACTGCCAGACGGTTACAGACATCACTATCCGTCTATTGCTCCCTCCGCCTATAAAAGGGGGACCCCAGATACGTTATTCTCTAAGCTCTCATTTTTTACCTAGAAACTCTGCTAAAATTTTCGTTTGAGCACTCCATTCTTGTTGAGGCAGAGAACTGACTTGAGCATCGGAGGGTCTTGCCGGAGCAACCCCACCTCTGATTTAGACTTCTTTTGCAGATCCCGATGGCGACCACGACTCCCTCGACTCCAGCTTCTCCGATGCAGGTGGATTTTTGCACCAACAGATACTATCCTCAATTTGCTACCAAAATCCTACCTACCCTTTCTCAGTCATTATAAAATGACGAAGCTTGCGATGAACACCATGGTTTGTTAAGATTACTATAGATTTTTAAGAAGGAGCTAATGAATTTAGTGGAAGGTTCATCTGCAGGGCGTCGATCCTCTAGGATGAAAAAAAAGAAAAAGATATAAAAATCCCATGCCACCGATCCTAAGTGGAGTAAAATGTCAAAAGTTGACAAGAGCCAGGCAGAGTGCTTCTTCTGTAAGAAGTTGGGTCATTGGAAAAGGAATTGTTCTACTTATATAGCCACTCTTGATCCAAATAGTTCTAAGAACAAGAGAAAGAAGCAAGCGGTTGCTTCACAAGGTACTTATATGATAACACCTTGTAATTTTTTTATTTGTGATATTACTACCTGGATATTAGATACCAAAAGTCCTATTAATATATGTAATTCATTGCAAGGACTGCAGGTAAGTAGGAAGTTTCAAGAGGATGAGTGGTTCCTTATGTTAAAGATAGAAGTCTTGTTCCAGTTCTGGCTTTAGAAACTTTGCAGTTTGTCTTCGAGTCCAATAGTGTCATGTTAGATAATTGTTGTTGGTGCAAAAATCCGCTTGCACCGGAGAAGCTGGAGTCGAGGAAGTCGCGGTCGCCGTCGGGACCTGCAAAGGAAGTCTAAACCGGAGGTGGGGTTGCTCCGGCAAGACCCTCCGACGCTCAAGTCAGTTCTCTGCCTCAACAAGAATGGAGTGCTCGAACGAAGAATTTAGCAGAGTTTTTAGATGAAAGATGAGAGCTTATCGAATAACGTATCTAGAGCCCCCTTTTATAGGCGGAGGGGGCAGTAGCCTGACAGCGACATCTGTGACCGTCTGGCAGTGGGCTGCCCAGGGTCAGACGGAGTTTGCTACGAAGAGTAGTGGTGTGGACCCGTGACTATGGCCGTGGATTGCCACGTGGAGTCAGTTTTGGGGAGTGGAGCGGCGTCCGCTGTCGTGGCTCGTCAGGGAATGGTGGAATCACACAGGATCCGCCACAGGGGGTGGAGCAGAATCGTGGCCGTTAATACGACCTGTCAGGGAGTAATGGAGCTGCGTAGGGTTCGCCGCAGGGAGTGGAGCAGTGCTGTGACCGTTACTGTGGCCTGTCAGGGAGTGATGGAGCTGCGCGGAATCCGCTGCAGGAAGTGGAGCAGGATCGTGGCCGTTATTGTGGCTTGCCTGGGAGTGCAGATCCGTCGGTTGAAGTTCGGTAGCGGTCGGAGCTGATGACGGAGTCTGGCTCCCGTAGGAGTCCGGGCGGAGTCCTTCTTGCGGTTGGAGTCGTGGGCGGAGCCCGGCTCCCATGGGAGTCCGGGCGGAGTCCCCCACGACTAAAGTCAGGTGCGAAGTCTGGCTCTTGTAGGAGTCCGGACGGATCTTACCGGCAGTCGAAGTTGGCGACGAAGCCCGGCTCCCGTAGGAGTTCGGGCGGAGTCTACTTGCAGTTGAAGTTGTCGGCAGAGTCCGGCTTCCGTAGGAGTCCGGACGAAGTCTGTCTGCAGTCGTTGGAGTCGAGGACGAAGTCCGACTCCCGTAAGAGTCCGGGCGGAGTCTTCCTGTAATTAAAGTCAAAGGCGAAGTCCGGCTCCCGTAGGAGTCCGGACAAGGCTTACCGACAGTTGATGTTGAGGACGGAGCCCGGCTCCCGTAGGAGTTCGGGCGGAGTCTACTTGCAGTTGAAGTTGTCGATGGAGTCCGGCTCCCATAGAAGTCCGGACGAAGTCTGTCTGCAGCCGTTGGAGTCGAGGATGAAGCCCAGCTCCCGTAGGAGTCCGGGCAGAGTCTTCCTGCAATTAAAGTCAAAGGCGAAGTCCGGCTCCCGTAGGAGTCCGGACAAGGCTTACCAGAAGTTGATGTTAAGGAGGGAGCCCGGCTCCCGTAGGAGTCCAGGCGGAGTCTATTTGCAGTTGACATTGGCGACGAAGCCTGGCTCCCGTAGGAGTCCGGGCGGAGTCCCTCTTGAGGTTGGAGCTGTGGGCAGAGCCCATCTCCCGTGGGAGTTCGGGCGGATCTTACTGGCAGTTGAAGTTGAGGATGGAGCCCGGCTCCCGTAGGAGTTCGGGCGGAGTCTACTTGCGATTGAAGTTGTCGGCGGAGTCCGGCTCCCGCAGGAGTCCGGACGAAGTCTGTCCGCAGCCATCGGAGTCGAGGACGAAGCCCGGCTCCCATAGGAGTCTGGGTTGAGTCTTCCAGCAATTAAAGTCAAAGGCGAAGTCCGGCTCCCGTAGGAGTCCAGACAAGGCTTACCGGCAGTTGATGTTGAGGACGGAGCTCGGCTCCCGTAGGAGTTCAGGCGGAGTCTACTTATGGTTGAAGTTGTCGGCGGAGTCCGGCTCCCGTAGGAGTCCGGACGCAGTCTGTCTGCAGCCGTTGGAGTCGAGGACGAAGCCCGGCTCCCATAGGAGTCCGGGCGGAGTCTTCCTGCAATTAAAGTCAAAGGCGAAGTTCGGCTCCCGTAGGAGTCCGGACAAGGCTTACCAGCAGTTGATGTTGAGGATGGAGCCCGGCTCCCGTAGGAGTCCAGGCAGAGTCTATTTGCGGTTGACATTGGCGACGAAGCCCGACTCCCGTAGGAGTCCGGGCGGAGTCCCTCTTGAGGTTGAAGCCGTGGACAGAGCCTATCTCCCGTGGAGTTCGGGCGGATCTTACCGGCAGTTGAAGTTGGCGACGAAGCCCGGCTCCCGTAGGAGTCCGGGCGGAGCTCGCAAGGGCTAATCCCGCTGAGAACTTCGGTCGTGGGTATTTTGTACCCAACACTAGTCCCCCTACTTCCGAGTTTGAATTTTGAATGAAGGAAGTACAAAGAGATGGTCGAAGTTATCCCCTCGAATCCTGCGCATAACCGCCCTTGGATATGTTGGCATTTAATGTGCGCACGTCAGAGCCCTTTTTCCGGTTAAGGCGACCTGAAGAGTCTTTTCGGAACTCCCACCGAAATGTGATCCCAAGCGTCGCATTACGGAAATTTGCGAACAGTCAATCCTCGATAGCGGCGAGTGGGACACGCGGGACACGTGGCACGCACCAGTTGGCCTAGGGACACCCGCCGCCATAACTGCGCTAAGATTCGTTGGCTATTTAAACCCCCTACTCTTCCTTCGGGAGTTCATCCTGCCGAGAGAACGGCACCTTTCTTTCGTCTGAGAGCCTATCTACTCAGCCACTTCCTCCGCACTGGTCCTTGCCGTCTTCAGCCCCTCGATTCTTCTCTAAGGGGTTCCCACGTCATGTCCTCCACCCCGGAGGCCATCCTCGAAGGGATGTCTAGGGCTTGGAGGAAGGCGAGGAGGAGAACGGCGGTCGGTGAGCTCTCCGATCATCAAGTGGCTGTTGAGGATCCCCATCGTTTCAAAGGGGGCTCAAGGAAGAATTCCTTCAACAACAGGGGTTTAATAACGGGGGCCGTCGGTAAAGGTATTCTGCCCGAAAATTTCAGAGTATCAAGGCGGGGTGATACCGGTCAAGAGGGCAGAGCTGTCGTCACAAGCTATGGCGGGATCCTTGACACCGTCGGGGCCGAGGGGCCAGAAGCGGTCGGCGTCGACGGAGGGGCAGTAAAACTTGTTACGGGGGCGGTGGAAGTAGCGCATGCCGACCTTGCCGGAGCATTTTGGACGGTGGCTACCACGGAGTATTCGATGATGACGCATATCTCTGGCGCCACCGTTGCCCCCAGGGTGACTCCGGTTCTTCTTGAAACAGGTCTTCGTCGCCGCTGCCGTTGCCCTTACCGCCCCCTGGAATCTATCCCATCCTTTTCCCCCTGAGGTTGGGACTTCGGAGGTGGGGCGAAGCAAGGCGGGGCGTAAGCCGATAGGCCCGCCACACGCACTGGATACGAAATGGGAAGAGAAGTTTGCAGCTTGAAGCGGCTTCCGGTGTATCCTTTCCAAACCATGTTCTCGATGTCGTCGATGATGTATTTATTTATTTATTTATTTTTTTTTTGGCCCACCGGGTCTTGTAACGTACACCTTGTTGGTTGAAATATGAAAAGGAGATTTTGTTACCTCATCTGCATCTTGCATCGAATAGTCGTCTGTCGAACTTCCTTATTTTTCTTTCTTCTCTCTTCCTCCTTTTCTTCTTTTCTTTTTCACATCCTCCTAAGGTCATCTACGACCTCTTTTATTCGTGTAGGATTGTTATTTGCTGAGCTCCTTTTCGACTTTTACGCCATTCGAAGATACCCGATTGTCATTTTTCCATCAATGGCTGCAGGCTCGCTTGGGGCTATTCGGGCCTGGGGTCCCTCCTATGGCTTGAATTTGGGGATCCGAGCTTCTGTCACCCTAAGTAAGTTATCCTATTTTGTGTCGAAAACTTCCTCAAGAGCTGGGACTCCCGATGGGAGCCCCAGTCCTTGCAGTGACAGAGTTTTCTGTACCTCAACCACTGTCCGTTTTCCAATCGTAGTTGTCATGGTGTTGCCTTCCTTTTTCCTTTTCACCCAGGATTTTTCTCTGCTGAAGTCAAGGCGAAGTTCGGCTCCCGTGGGAGTTCGGACAGAACCGTCCTGTGGTTGGAGTCGTGGGCGGAGCCCGGCTCCCGTAGGAGTCTGGGTGGAGTCTTCCTTGGCGTCGTGGACAGAGCCCGGCTCCCGTAGGAGTCCGGGTGGAGTCTTCTTTGGCATCGTGGATGGAGTCTGGCTCCCGTAGGAGTCCGGGTGGAGTCTTCCTTGGCGTCGTGGATGGAGTCCGGGTGGAGTCTTCCTTGGCGTCGTGGACGGAGTCCGGCTCCCGTAAGAGTCTGGGCCTTCCACTTTGCTCGAGCCAGGGCGAGGTTCTCTTCCCGTTCCCAGCTTGACTGTGGGGGCGTGTTAGGGCACTGTAAAGCCTTTCCCCCCATCCGGTCTAAAAGAACCGGGCCTTTGACTTTGCTCATGTCAGGATGAGGTTCTCCTCCTGTTCCTGACATGGCTGTGGGGGCACATTAGGGCACTGTAAGGCCTCTCCCCCCATCCGATCTAAAAGAACCGGGCCTTTGACTTTGCTCATGTCAGGACGAGGTTCTCCTCCTGTTCCTGACATGGCTGTGGGGGCACATTAGGGCGTTGTAAGGCCTCTCCCCCCATCTGGTCTAAAAGAATCGGGCCTTTGACTTTGCTCATGTCAGGACGAGGTTCTCCTCCTGTTCCTGACATGGCTGTGGGGGCACATTAGGGCGTTGTAAGGCCTCTCCCCCCGTCCGGTCTAAATAAAATCGGGCCTTCGACTTTGCTCATGTCAGGATGAGGTTCTCCTCCTATTCCTGACATGGCTGTGGGGGCACATTAGGGCACTGTAAGGCCTCTCCCTCCATCCGGTCTAAAAGAACTGGGCCTTTGACTTTGCTCATGTCAGGATGAGGTTCTCCTCTTGTTCCTGACATGGCTGTGGGGGCACATTAGGGCACTGTAAGGCCTCTCCCCCCATCCGGTCTAAAAGAACTGGGCCTTTGACTTTGCTCATGTCAGGACGAGGTTCTCCTCCTATTCCTGACATGGTTGTGGGGGCACATTAGGGCATTGTAAGGCCTCTCCCCCCATCCGGTCTAAAAGAACCGGGCCTTTGACTTTGCTCATGTCAGGACGAGGTTCTCCTCCTGTTCCTGACATGGCTGTGGGGGCACATTAGGGCGTTGTAAGGCCTCTCCCCCCGTCCGGTCTAAATAGAACCGGGCCTTCGACCTTTTCGGGATGAGGTTTCCCTTTCGTTTTTGATACAGTTTGTTTGCATTGTCCAAGGACATATAGGTATGTGATTTTCAATTAAAATGAAGTTACTGGTAGTACATCCGCAAGTTTTTCGAGCTCCACGGTCGTGGGAGGTCGGCTCCTCCGAGTTCCTTAAGATAATAAGTTCCGGGCCGGACTACTTCTTTGACTTCATACGGTCCCTCCTAGTTTGGGGCGAGTTTCTCTCGATCCTGAGGTTGCGAGACAGCGGCTCGTCGAAGCACTAGATCTCCCCTTCCAAAGGCTTTGTTCTTAACCCGGGCGTTGTAATATCGAGCAACTTTCTGTCTGTAGGCTGCCATTCGAATCTGAGCTATCTCCCATCTTTCTTCCAGTAGGTCGAGGTTGGCTCTAAGACCTTGCGAACTTTGATGTTCATCGAATGCCACGACTCATGCTGACGGGAGTTTAAGCTCGATGGGGATGACGGCTTCCGTACCGAAGGCTAAAGCGAAAGGGGTCTCCCTCGTGGGTAGCCTCTGAGTAGTTCGATACGCCCACAACACATGATAAAGTTCGTCCGCCCAAGTTTCCTTCGCTTTTTCAAGCCTTGTCTTAATCCCCTGCAAAAAGGTTCTGTTGGTCACCTCAGCTTCGCCGTTCACCTGGGGATGGGCTACTGATGTGAAGTTGTGGGAGATGTTTAGATCTTCACAGAATTCGGCGAATTTCGCTCTCGCAAATTGTCGTCCATTATCAGTGATTAGGGTTCTAGGCAGACCGAACCTACACACGATCGATTTTCAGACGAAATCTTGAACTTTTGCTTCCGTGATTTTTGCTAGTGATTCGGCTTCAACCCATTTGGTGAAGTAGTCGATCGCTATGAGGAGGAACTTCCTTTGCCCAGATGCCATGGGAAAAGGGCCAAGGATATCCATCCCCCATTGTGCAAAAGGCCATTGGGCACTCAAGGGTGTGAGTTCGGTGGTGGGCTGTCTCTGGATGTTGGCGTACCTCTGGCATCGATCACACTTTTTGACATATTCAATCGAATCACGATGCATCGTTGGCCAGTAATATCCCTGGTGGAGCAGCTTGTGGGATAAAGATCTAGCCCCCAAATGGTTTCCGCAAATCCCCTCATGTACTTCCCACAAGGCGTAGTCAGCTTCCGAGGGCCGGAGACATTTCAAGAGGGGCAAGGAGTATGATCTTTTGTACAATTTGCCCTCATAAAGGATGTATCGGGAGGCTTGATTTTGGAGCTTCCGAGCCTCCTTCGCATCCTGGGAGAGAACTCCATCTCTGAGATAGGTTATCAGTGGGTCGACCCAGCTGGGCTCGTGGTCGATCTCCATTATGGGCCGCGATTCTTCTGTACTCGGGTGTTTTAGAACTTCAAAGAGGACGCCTTTGGGTAATTCGGCCGGGGTCGATGTCGCCAGCTTGGAGAGAAGATCGGCTCTGGTATTCTCCAACCTTGAAATCTGTCTAATGTTGAAGCTACTGAAGGCGGGGGTGAGCTCCTTTACCTTCTCAAGGTATCTGGCCATACTATCCTCCCGCGCTTCGTAACTCCCGCTGACTTGCCCCACCACTAGTTGAGAGTCACTGTGCACCCGGAGCTGACTTATTCCCAGCTCTCTGGCGATCCTTAGTCCTGCGATCAGAGCTTCATATTCCGCTCCATTGTTTGTTGCGGGGAACTCGAAACGCAGAGCGTACTCCACGATGACTCCCTTCGGACTGACCAAGATCAGGCCTGCACCTACGCCCGACATATTGGAAGATCCGTCCACATAGAGTGTCCAAAAGCAATCGGAGGGATTGGCCTCTTCGTTGGGGGAGTTTGGTTGAGACTTCAGGTCGTCAACTTTGCTTTGCTCAGGTTCAGCCTCCTCTGGGATGGTGCACTCTACTATGAAATCTGCCAGTATTTGGGCCTTTACTGCTGGTCTAGGTCTGTAGTTGATGTCGAATTCCATGAGCTCGATCGCCCATTTTGCCATTCTTCCGGAGGTGTCAGCCCGGTGCAAAACCACCTTGATCGGTTGATCGGTAGTAGTATCACGGTGTGCCCTTGAAAGTAGGGTCGAAGCCTCCGAGCTGCAACCAACAAGGCGTAGGTCAGTTTTTCTAATTTGGTGTACCTGGTCTCGGCGTCACTCAGCGCGCGGCTAATGTAGTAAACTGGTCGCTGGACTTTCGTTTCTTCTTTGACAAGGACGGCCGCGAGGGCCATGGGAGAGACCGCTAGGTATAAAAATAGTTCCTCCCCAGGTTCAGGCTTTGCCAACAGCGGGGGTGAGCTAAGGTAGCTTCTTAACTCTTCGAACGCCTGTTGGCATTCAAAGGTCCAACAGAAGTTCTTCGGCTGCTTGAGGGTTTGAAAGAAGGGCAAGCACCGTTCGGCCGACCTCGCAATGAAGCGATTAAGAGCCGCTATCCTCCCTGTGAGGTGCTGAACCTCTTTGATCGACTTTGGGGCGGTCATCTCCTGGATGGCGCGAATTTTCTCTGGATTGGCCTCAATCCCGCGCCCTGATACCATGAAGCCCAAGAATTTTCCTGAGGTTACTCCGAAAGCGCATTTAGTTGGGTTCAGCTTCATTCTATACTTTCGGAGAGCGTCAAAGGCCTCCTCGAGGTCGACGACATGATTTCTGGAAGACTTGCTTTTTACGAGCATATCATCCACGTAGACCTCCATGTTTCGGTCGATCTGCTCTTTGAAGATTTTGTTCACCAACCGTTGGTAGGTTGCGCCCGCATTCTTGAGACCGAAAGGGATGACCCTGTAACAGTAAAGGCCGCGATTAGTGATGAAAGCTGTCTTTTCTTCATCTTCCGATGCCATTCTAATTTGATTATAGCCGGAGAATGCGTCCATAAAGGTGAGGAGCTCATGGCCTGAGGTCGCGTCCACCAGTTGGTCGATTCTGGAAAGGGGGTAGCTGTCCTTTGGACAAGCCTTATTCAGCATTTTGAAGTCTATGCACATCCTCCACTTGCCGTTTGCTTTTTTGACCAAAACAACATTGAAAATCCAATCAGGATAATTGACTTCCTTAATGAATCCGGCCTTGAGGAGCTTATCCACTTCCTCGGCTATCGCCTTCTGCCTCTCCGGGGCATGACTCCGGATTTTTTCTTTCGTCGGTCGATGCTTTGGATCGACGGCCAGATGATGCTCCATGACTTCCGTGTCAATCCCCGGCATGTCTGTTGGAACCCAAGCGAAAACGTCCGCGTTCCTTCGTAGAAAATCAATAAGACGCGTCCGCACCTTCTCCCCCAGGTTAGAGCCAATTAGCGTCACATGCTCCGCGTTTCCATCATTCAATGGGATTGGTACCAGATCTTCGATTGGGCCGCCCCTTTCTTCGGTGAGGTCATCGCGAGCATCTAGTCCATCGACGGGATAGGGGTCAGCCTGATCGCTTCTTTGCAAGGCGATGTTGTAGTAGTGTCTGGCCAGGGCTTGGTCTCCCCGGACCTCTCTGATCCCCTAGTTGTGGGGAACTTCCACTTCAAATGGTAGGTCGAAATGACAGTTCGGAGAGCATTGAGGCCGGGTCGGCCAAGGATTGCATTGTAGGCGGATGGCGCCTTCACCACCAAGAAATTCACCAAAGCCCTGGATTGCTTTGGATATTGACCCGCGGCCACAGTCAAAGCTATCATTCCTTCCGTCGGAACGGCGTCACCGATAAACCCTACCAGGGGGAGCAAATCGGCCTCAGATGATCGCCAAGAGCGGACATTCTTGAAAAGGCATCGTAGAACAAGATGTCGGCCGAACTTCCGTTGTCGACAAGAATGCGACGGATGTCGTAATTTGCTATATTCAAGGAAACTACGACTGCATCATTATGAGGGAATTGGACTCCCTGGGTGTCTTCTTCGGTAAAGGTTTTGGGTTCTTCAACCTTTAGCCGCTTGGGGGATACAGACGGTATGTTGGTTGCCTCCCGTCGGGATCCCCCCGAAATGGTGTTGACAGAATCCGATAGAGGCCGATCGTCCGGCCACTCCTTGTCGGCGACCATAGCCGGAGGTAGTTGTGCGAATGCCTCGTGAGAAGGCATCAGATGAGGAAAGGAGGAGTGGGTGCCGGATAAGATGACCGGAGGTGGATCCGTTGAGCGCTCCTTTAAGAACAAGGGTGTTGCGAAGGTTCAAGCCCCTCCTTCTAGCGCCAATCCTGTTGGTGTAAAAATCCACTTGCACCGGAGAAGCTGGAGTCGAGGAAGTCACGATCGCCACCGGGACCTGCAAAGGAAGTCTAAACCGGAGGTGGGGTTGCTCCGGCAAGACCCTCCGACGCTCAAGTCAGTTCTCTGCCTCAACAAGAATGGAGTGCTCGAACGGAGAATTTAGCAGAGTTTTTAGATGAAAGATGAGAGCTTATCGAATAACGTATCTGGAGCCTCCTTTTATAGGCAGAGGGGGCAGTAGCCTGATAGCGACATCTGTAACCATCTGGCAGTGGGCTGCCCAGGGTCAGGCGGAGTTTGCTGCGAAGAGTAGTGGAGTGGACCCGTGACTATGGCCGTGGCTTGCCACGTGAAGTCAGTTACGGGGAGTGGAGCGGCGTCCGCTGTCGTGGCTCGTCAGGGAATGATGGAATCGCATAGGATCCGCCACAGGGGGTGGAGCAGAATCATGGCCGTTAATACGGCCTGTCAGGGAGTAATGGAGCTGCGTAGGGTTCGCCACAGGGAGTGGAGCAGTGCTGTGACCGTTACTGTGGCTTGTCAGGGAGTGATGGAGCTGCGCGGAATCCACCGCAGGAAGTGGAGCAGGATCGTGGCCGTTATTGTGGCCTGCCTGGGAGTGCAGATCCGTCGGCTGAAGTTCGGCAGCGGTCGGAGCTGATGACGGAGTCTGGCTCCCGTAGGAGTCCGGGCGGAGTCCACCTTGCGGTTGGAGTCGTGGATGGAGCCCAGCTCCCATGGGAGTCCGGGCGGAGTCCCCCACGACTAAAGTCAGGTGCGAAGTCCGGCTCTCGTAGGAGTCCGGACGGATCTTACCGGCAGTCGAAGTTGGCGACGGAGCCCGGCTCCCGTAGGAGTTCGGGCAGAGTCTACTTGCAGTTGAAGTTGTCGGTGGAGTCCGGCTCCCGTAGGAGTCCGGGCGAAGTCTGTCTGCAGCCGTTGGAGTCGAGGACGAAGTCCGGCTCCCGTAGGAGTCCGGGCGGAGTCTTCCTGCAATTAAAGTCAAAGGCGAAGTCTGGCTCCCGTAGGAGTCCGGACAAGGCTTACCGACAGTTGATGTTGAGGATGGAGCCTGGCTCCCGTAGGAGTTCGGGCGGAGTCTACTTGCGGTTGAAGTTGTTGGCGAAGTCCGGCTCCCGTAGGAGTCCGGACGAAGTCTGTCTGCAGCCGTTGGAGTCGAGGACAAAGCCCGGCTCCCGTAGGAGTCCGGGCGGAGTCTTCCTGCAATTAAAGTCAAAGGCGAAGTCTGACTCCCGTAGGAGTCCGGACAAGGCTTACCAGTAGTTGATGTTGAGGACGGAGCCCGACTCCCGTAAAAGTCCAGGCAGAGTCTATTTGCGGTTGACATTGGCGATGAAGCCCGGCTCCCGTAATAGTTCGGGCGGAGTCCCTCTTGAGGTTGGAGCCGTGGACAGAGCCCATCTCCCGTGGGAGTTCGGGCGGATCTTACCGGCAGTTGAAGTTGAGGATGGAGCCCGGCTTCCGTAGGAGTTCGGGCGGAGTCTACTTGCGGTTGAAGTTATCGGCGGAGTCCGGCTCCCGTAGGAGTCCAGACGAAGTCTGTCCACAGCCATCGGAGTCGAGGACGAAGCCTGGCTCCCGTAGGAGTCCAGGTGGAGTCTTCCTACAATTAAAGTCAAAGGCGAAGTTCGGCTCCCGTAGGAGTCCCGACAAGGCTTACCAGCAGTTGATGTTGAGGACAGAGCCCGACTCCCGTAGGAGTTCGGGCAGAGTCTACTTGCGGTTGAAGTTGTCGGCGGAGTCCGGACGAAGTCTGTCTGCAGCCGTTGGATTCAAGGATGAAGCCCAGCTCCCGTAGGAGTTCGGGCGGAGTCTTCCTGCAATTAAAGTCAAAGGCGAAGTCCGGCTCCCGTAGGAGTCCGGACAAGGCTTACCAGTAGTTGATGTTGAGGACGGAGCCCGGCTCCCGTAGGAGTCCAGGCGGAGTCTATTTGCAATTGACATTGGCGACGAAGCCCGGCTCCCGTAGGAGTCCGGACGGAGTCCCTCTTGAGGTTGGAGCCGTGGACAGAGCCCATCTCCCGTGGGGGTTCGGGCGGATCTTACCGGCAGTTGAAGTTGACGACGAAGCCCGGCTCCCGTAGGAGTCCGGGCGGAGCTCGCAAGGGCTAATCCCGCTGAGAACTTCGGCCGTGGGTATTTTGTACCCAACAATTGTCATTATTGTCCCTTTTTTTTGATAAATGTCATCTCTATAGGTCTTTTGGCTAAACTTGATTTCAAGTTTATAATAAAGGATGATTTTTGTGATATCATTATGAATGATACTACAATTATATATGGACAATTAAAACATGGCATATACATAATATCACGGTCTGTTAGTATAATGTACATAGCCAGTAAATGCCCTAGATTAGATAATATCAGTGAATCCTATCTTTGGCATTGTAAGGTTGGTCATGTGAATAAGAATAGAATTGATAGGTTGATCAAGGAATATGTCTTTGAAATAGATGATTATGAATTATTGCCTACCTGTGAATCCTATCTACTTGGTAAGATGACTAAATCACTTTTTAAGAAAAAAAAGTGAAAGAGTCAGTGATGTCCTAAGTCTAATACATACTGATATATGCAGACTTATGAACATAAGTATCAGAGGAGGATACTACTACTTCATTATATTTACAGATGATCAATTGAGGTATGGGTATGTCTATCTTATGAAACATAAGTCAGAATCATTTGAAATGTTCAAACGATTTTGTGCTGAAGTAGAGAAATAGACTGAGAAGAGTATTAAGACCCTTCGATCAGATCGAGATGATGAATACCTCACCAGTGACTTCCTGACATATCTAGAAGAGAATAGGATTCTCTTACAGTGGACCCCTCTTGGAACACCACAACATAATGAGGTGTCCGAGATGAGGAATCGAATCTTGTTAGACATGATCCAATCCATGATGGGCTTTGCGAGTCTGCCAATCTCCTTTTGGAGATATGTTTTAGAAATTGTCTGCTACATTTTGAATAAAATGCCGAGTATGTCTGTTGATAAAACCCCATATAAGATATAGACCGGGCATAAGCTGGTACTCTCACACCTTATTGTCTAGGGTGTCCAGCTTATGCCAAGTGTTTAAAGATAGATAAGCTTGGACCTAAGTCCGACAGATGTTTGTTCATAGAGTATCTAAAGAAAATTAAAAGGTACTACTTCTACCTCACTGTAGAACAAAAGGTGTTTGTCAGCAGTTGGATAGTTTTTTTGAAACAGGAGTTCCTTAGTAAAGGAACTAATGTCGGTAAAATTAAACTTGATGAAGTTTATGAGATGGAAGGATCGACACACACAAAATTGGATTTGATTAGAGAATCAAATTCAGAGCAAGTAGAGGCACTATTAAGGAGATCCGATAGAGTACCGCATCAACCGGACAGATACTATAATTTTTTGGTCCAGGACGGTGATCCCATCAAACTTGATGAGAACGATGAGGATCCGATCACCTATATGGAGGCCATGCAAAGGCCCTACTCCCAGAAATAGCTTGAGGTCATGAAGTCCGAGATGGTGTGCATAGAGATCAATAGTGTATGGATACTAGTTGATGCACCTGAAGGGATAAAATCCATAGGATATAAATAAATTTTTAAGAGGAAAAGAGGAGCGGACAGAAAAGTAGAGACCTATAAAGTCCATCTAGTTGCCAAAGTTTACTGTCAATGTTATGATATTGACTATGATGAGACATTCTCTTGTGGCAATGTTAAGTACATTCAAATTATCTTGCTATCGTTGCACACTTAGATTATGAGATCTGGCAAATATATATCAAAATCACTTTTTGTAATGGGAAGCTGGAAGAAGAGGTGTATATGATACAACCTGAAGGATTCACATCCAGAGATGAGTCGAAAGTGTGCAAGCTGAATAGGTCTATTTGTGAACTTAAATAGGCATCTAGGAGTTGTAATATGCATTTTGATAAGGTGATCAAAATATATGGCTTTGTTAGGAATAGAGAAAAGTCTTGGGTCTACAAATGGGCTTCTGATTCTATAATTATCTTCCTTGTGCTATATGTAGATGATATACTGTTACTAGAAAATAGCATTCCAGTTTTGCAGAGTGTAAAGCTATGATTATCATCACAGTTCTTCATGAAAGACTTAGGAGAAGCATTCTACATCCTAGAGATGAAGATCTATAGGGATAGATCTAGAAGATTGCTTGGATTGTCCCAATCCACGTACATCGATACTTTGTTGAAGCAATTCGACATAGAAAATTTCAAGAAAAGCTATCTTTCGATAGGCCATAGAATTACTCTTTTCAAGAAGGATTGTCTAATAACTTCTGAGGAGAGAAAGTGTACGAGTAGAATACCATATATTTCGACAGTGGAATCTATCATATATGCTATGACATGAACAAGATTGGATGTGGCTTATTCACTAGGGGTAGTGAGTAGGTACCAGTTTGATTCAAGTGAGAAGCATTAAAAGATTGCAAAAGAAATTCTTAAGTATTTGAGAAATACTAAAGACCAATGATTTATCTTTGGAGACACTAATCTGAAACTTGTGGGATATACTAATTTTAGTTTTCAGTCAAATTGTGATGATAGCAGAAGCATGTCGAGCTACATTTTTACTCTGAATGGAGAAGCTGTTTGCTGAAAGAGTTCTAAGTAACATATTGTGGCCGATTCTGTATGTGAAGTGAAATACATTGTTGCATCAGATGACACAAAAGAGGTGGTGTGGTTGCAAAAATTCATCATCGAGCTGGAAGTTACACCTTCTATTGATGGCCATGTCCTACTGTATTGTGACAGCTCCAGTGCCATAGCTCAAGTAAAAGAACCAAAGTCACACCATCGCACCAAGCATATTCTGCATCGCTATCACCTGGTGCGAGAGATCATGAACCAAGATGACATCAAGCTTCAAAAGATCAACGAAAAGGAGAACCTAGCTGACCCCTTCACTAAAGCTCTCAAGATCAAAGAGTTTGATGACTTCAAATGGAAGATGGGTATAAGATACTGCCCCCATTGGCTTTAGTCCAAGTGAGAGTTGTTAGAAATTATGTCCTAAAATCAATCATGTGACGATTGAGTTCATCTTTGTATATGAATTATTGATTAATGAATAATAGTTATTTTAATATTTTTTATTACAAAGTTACATCTTCTTTGAACTCTTGTGCTGTGATGAAGTCCTTAAAACTATGTTAGTATACGATAAAGAGAAGATTTACCATATAGTTTTTAAACATGTTCGTGATCAAATAATACGTCATTATAGGATGATGACGTTTATCGAGTGGAGATCGTTGTATGTCATATGGATTGGTTGTGCTTTTATCCAAGAAGTGTGATAACAATAGTATGGCATATAGCTGAGATTTAGGAGTATATCATCATTGAATAAGTGACTCACCTGCTGAGCATTCTGCTGTTAAGAGCTGCTCGCGAAGTACATAGGTATAAATATCCTTCAGACCTGAGATCTGTTGGAAAATATGTCCCAAAAAGCCAATCGTCAAGCTGTTGACGGTTGAGCAACCAAGTATTATAATTGATTTATTAATAAATAAAATATATTTGGTATTTTCATCATAAGCTTTCATCTTCTAATGAACTCTGTTGTTATGATGAAGTCTTTAGGACTATTTAGATTCGATAAAGAGAGGATTTATCGATTAGTCCTTAAAATAGTTCACGACCAAATGATAGGCTGTTAATAAGGATGACAGCTTCTATCGAGCATAGATCGCTGTAGGCCATATGGGTTGGTTGTCCTCTTAACCAAAGAGTGTGGAGACACTGGTATGACATACAGGTGAGATGTACTGGTACATCATCATTGAACGTGACCAACTCCAAAGTATTCTATTGTCAAGAATGTCTCTGATGGGATATAGGTATAAGTATCCCTTAGACTTGAGATCGCCTCAGTGACTTGCAAGCAACTCACTGTGCTTTGGTACTAGACTAACTGAATTTCTAATTCAGGGATGGAAGGCTTCTGGGCACAGTCAAGTACTTACGAAGTCAGAGTGTGATCGAGATGGGATTGACCACTCCAAGAGTTGGAGAAGAATGAGTCGCTGTATTTCAATTTAGCAAAACCTTGGCCAGGGTAATCAATCAGATGGATTTGATATTTTGAAATACAATGTGGACAACCTGATTAGAGTTGACAGTTGAACTCTGGGGTGTCCTATGATCATTTTGATCAAGGGGATGAATTATATGAAAACTATATCCGCATGGGTTCTAAGGATGTTGTTCTACACATTCGACCTATCTGGTCATCGGGTACCATTGCTAGATGATCACTTCGATTAGTACAAAAATTTATTTCTGTGCTACCGGCTTAGGTTTGGACCTATGAGGTCACACACATTAGAGTTCATGATCCGATCGGATGGTTGATCAACGATTAAGAATCGTTCTAGGGTTAAATGATTAATACGATTGACATTTAACCCAGTGCAAGTGTTGCAGGAGGATCGATTAGCAATTTGATTGCTAATTGGCTTAATTTGATTAAGCCAATGGGATGAGATTAAGTCTAACTAAATATAATTTAATTATATTTGGTTTGGATTTGATTGGATCAAGTCCAATTGGTTTATTGGATAAGCCAAGTGCAAGGAAAAACTAGTCCTAGCTCAACTAGGACTTAGGTCAATCTAATTTCTAATTTGATTAGAAAATTAAATCAAATTTTAATCTAATTTAATCTGATTAAATTAGGTTTTTAATTAGGTTAAGACCTATTTTAATTGTGTTGATCTAATTTTGATTTGATTTGGTTTGAGAAACCAAATTAAAATAAGTCATAAGATAGAATCCAAGTAAGACTAGGATTCCACCTTGCACCACATAAGCCTTCCCCACGCCCTCTCTCTCATTCAACACCAATCTCTTCTTATTTTATGCAACAAAAGCCCTCTCTCAGGTCTCTCCCACATTCACAAAAGGTCTCCTCTCTTCTTTCTTACATGGAAGGTGGTTTGGATCAAATCAAAGAGGAATAAGTTTGGATTTCGAATTCTATGAGATAGAGTTTTAGAAATCCAAAACTCTTTCAATTTTGCACCGAATTTATCCAAATTTTTTTTGAAATTTTTGTGGTTTTTAGGGTACATATTTTGCACCATTTTCTGGTAATCCATATATGAAAATAAGAAGGAGGTGCTCAAGAGTTGGGCGCCCCTTAACTTGCCATGTTTGGATAAGCCTTGACTAGGTATTTGACCTAGACAAGGACTCTATCATATCTCTCTATATAAAATGAGTTTTTTCATGAAATTTTTGAAGAAGATAGATATTTGAGAAACCTTTGGATTATCCAAAAATCAGATAGAAAGACCTTTGGGTCGTGGAGATATAAAAGACACAAGTTAGGGTGTCTAGAGAGAGAAATGAGAAGAAGAAGAGGGTCTTCTTCTAGGGTTGTTTGTTTTCATATCTTTCCTCCCTCCATATTGAGTTTTCTGAGAGCGTCTCAGATCTGAAACTCCTCCATCTACTTTCCATCTTTGGAAGAGTCCAAATCAAGAAGAAGGAGGCACCTGATCAACCATCAAAGAAGGATCAGTGCAGTACTAGCATACTGTGCTGATTTCCTGAAGCAGGACTTCTGATCGAGATTCGTGGGCTCGTGTGGACGACTCCTAGAGGCCGGACGCATGTGCGGCTTGCAACATCATCCTCAAGCCCGAATCAGCGAGATTAGAACGTCTAACTTGCAAGGTAATAGATCTGATCTATTGTTTAATACATACATTAGATGTAGTATAGAAACATATTGATATGATCAACATGTAGTTCATGCTATATTTATATATTTTAATTTTTGATTTAATGCTATGTAATAATTATGTAATATGATCTTAGATCTAGGGATTTTCTAATTTTAAAAAATAATATTGATTTATTTTAATCTTCCGCTGTATGATCTTGAAAAAGTTTTAAGATCTAACCCTGAAACCCTAGATCTGGTTCCTACAATTGGTATCAGAGCCAAGGTTCTTTATTACATGATTATTTATACATGCTTAGATTATTTCTTAGATTAGATATAATTTATAATCTGATTATTAAATCTAAAATTAAAATTTTAGATCAATCACGAACTGTAAGGTTGTCCTGCTGTAAGGTTTACCCCTTACAGTGAAGGAACCAGATCTAGGGTTTTAGGGTTAGATCTTGAAACTTTTTCAAGATCATACAGCGGAAGACTAAAATAAATCAAAATTTATTTTCTAAAATCAGAGAATCCCTAGATCAAAGATCCTATTACATGATTATTACATAGCATTAAATCAGAAATTAAAATATATAAATATAGCATGAACTACATGTTGATCAAATCAACATGTTTTTATACCACATCTAATGTATGTATTAAACAATAGATCAGATCTATTACCTTGCGATTTAGATGCTCTAACCTCACTGATCTGGGCTTAAGGATGATGTTGCAAGCCGCACACGCGTCCGGCCTCTAGGAGTCGTCCACACGAGCCCACGAATCTCGATCAGAAGTCCTGCTTCAGGAAATCAGCACAGTATGCTAGTACTGCGCTGATCCTTCTTTGATGGTTGATCAGGTGCCTCCTTCTTCTTGATTTGGACTCTTCCAAAGATAAAAAGTAGAAGGAGGAGTTTCAAATCTGAGACACTCTCAGGAAACTCAAGATGGAGGGAGGAAAGATATGAAAACAATAACCCAAGAAGAAGACCCTCTTCTTCTTCACGTTTTTCTCTCTAGAGACCCAAACTTGTGTCTTTTATATCTCCACGACCCAAAGGTATTTCTCTCTGATTTTTTGATGTAACAAAGGTCTCTCAAATAGCTGACTTCACCTAAAATTTTACGAAGAAACTCATCTTATATAGAGAGATATGATAGAGT